>NC_090440.1:1028456288-1028695001 GCF_031143425.1 Pleurodeles waltl
ATTTTATCCTCCCTAGTTAGCGACTGTGCTTAAATGGGCCCTTTTACCTATTTACAATTTATATAACAAATCTGAAAAAAGATTAATTTATTTTCTTCGCCTATATTCGCCTACATTATTTGCAGGTCGCAAAAATAGTTGGGATCCTGTGAAACAAATGTACATCTCAGCAGAGGGTTGAATGTACAGCCCGTCAAATGATGGGAGGAACAGCTCCACCAGTGCAGATCCAGGAGGACTGATTCAAAGCTCTGCACTCGAGCCGAGAAACTCAACTGTCGTTGGAGCCACCAGTGAAGGGCCCTATTTCGCCATCTTGCAAGATACACAGGGCCATCAGACACAGCTGGCAGAGGAGTTGCAGAACTGGGATTCATATCTCAGTCAAAAACATCAGATTCATATCAGGTATATCCAGAAAACTCTGATAAGGAGGAAAAGCCTTCATGTGGTTTGTGTCCAGTATCGCCCCTGTGAAGATCGGTCTCTGCATGGGGGACGTTGAGACTTCTGAGTATGAATCGTAGAGTTCAAAGTTGTAAATATGGTCCTACTGCACTAACGTTGTTCCATGACCAGTGCCTTGAGACCCTGCATTCACCACCCAATCGTCCAAATATGGAACTGCATGTACTCCTGACCTCTGTATTGAAACTTTCACAACTATGGGAGATTTTGTGAAAACAAATTGGGTCGTCATTAGTCCAAACGTTAGGGCAGTGAAATGAAGGTGCTGGGACCCCACATCTGTTTTTGTGGGCAGGGAGGGCTGATAGATGGAAATAGGTATCCTGGACGGCCAGTGGCACCAGCCAACTACTCTCATTGAGGGCCACCAGTACTCAGCTCAGGGATGGCATCTTGAATTTTCTCTGCCAAGGAACATGTTCAAGGGGTGAAGGTTGAGAATGAGCATCATTTCCACCCTTCTTGAGGAACAAAAACTAAAGGGAGTAGAATTCAGTGCCCTTTCCTTCCAGAGGCATCACCTCTATGGACCCTTTGCTTAGCAAGGCAAACACCTCCACCTCTAAAATCGAGGCATTCAGAGAACATGCACTGCAAGGTCTTTAGTCCACAGGGAAGGAGAGAAAGGTTTAGGTGTAACTCTTTTAGATTAGTTGGATCACCCAGGGATCTGTTGTGAGTGTCTCCCAATTGGCGGGAAAATTGGAGACCTGACCCCTACTAGAAGCTGGTCACCTAAGGAAGATGGGAAAGTTGATTAGGTTTTGAGGCAGCAGAGCCAGCCAAATATGGCAGGAAATGGGTTAGCTTCTGCGGTTGATGATGGCATCCTCTAGACCACTCCTGTCTTAAAGGGCATTTGGATCACCATTGAAGTCTGTTGTTCATGACAATTGTGTCATGGAGTAGACATGTAAATTTCTTTGCTGTTGATGCACAGTAAGTAAGTTGTACCTCTGCTGTTTTTTAACTGTTACAAGAAGGAGGCGGCCTTTCCACCACACAGGTGTGCCCGATTAAAGGGCATGTCTATAGGTGTGGTTTGGACATATCCAGAGACGTCTGTGAAATGGATCCAGGTATGGCAGTATAAACTGACAAGTGAGCCCATGCATCAAGCCATGTTGTCTACAGAATGTAGACTGCATTTCAGGGTGTGTTCAGAAGCCTCCAAATATTGCTGACGAGCTCTAAGGGCTTCATGTCATCAGGGAGACCGATGGCAGACAGTCTGGCCAATACCCAAATGCCATGGACACTGCAGCCTAAGAGGCATGTAGGATTAGCGGTGCAGAGGCCAAGACTGCCAGTGGCAAAAGCTTTACAACCAATAGAGTCCTGTTTCTTAGACTGTCAGTGTAGAAGGGCTGTTCGAAAAATACACAAGTATATTTTGAAGAGAAGGCTTGGACTACTAGACTCTCCACTGAAGGGCTCCAAAGCTTCTGCTGCTTTTCATACCAACAAAGTGTGCAAAGAAATTTCCTCTGAAGAAGAACAACTCGGTACCGATAGTTCCTTCCGGAGACATACCTACACCACTTGCATTTTTTAAATGAAGGTAAAGGCCAGTGTTAGACTTCGCATCCTTGGTGTGGGTTCCCCTAACTTTTTGCCTCTGCTTCCCAGGTTGTTGATGTGTGCTGGACTCTGTTTTTGCTGTTTTTGATACTCTGGGTACTAACACTACTAACCAGTGCTAAAGTGCAAGTGCTCCTATGTAAAATGTATGCGTAATTGGCTTATCTATGATTGGAAAATTTGATTTACTAGTAAGTCCCTAGTAAAGTGCACTACAGGTACCCAGGGCCAGTAAATCATATGCTACTAGTGGGCCTGCATCACTAGTTCTGCCACCCACGAGAGTAGCCCTGTAAACATGGCTCAGACCTGCCACTGCAGTGTCTGTGTATGCAGTTTTAAACTGCTATTTTGACCTAGCAAGTGTACCCACTTGCTAGACCTGAACCTTCCCTTTTCATACATGCAAGGCACCCCTAAGGTAGGCCCTAAGTAGCTCCATGGGCAGGGTGCAGTATATGTTAAAGGTGGGACATGTACAGATTTGTGATACATGTCCTAACAGTGAAATACTGCTAAATTCAGTCTTCACTGTTGCAAGGCCTATCTCCCTCATAAGTTAACATTGGGACTGCCTTTAATAACTTTAAAGTTCAGAGTCTTTTTGAGAGCAGAGGGAAATATGGAGTTTGGGGTCTCGGAACTCACAATTTAAAAATACATCCTTCAGTGAAGTTGGTTTTTTGATTGTTAGTTTGAAAATGCCACTTTCAGAAAGTAAAAAGAACAGACAATGGACGGAATGCTGAACAATGAAAACATTCACCCCCAGTCACAAAGATCTGGGTTTAATCCATCATGTTTTGCTCACCACGCCACCCCACTTTGGACCCAGCCATATGCAAATCAGTCTTTGCCATGTTTCCCATGGGAACAGTCCAACCTGAACTGCCAAGCCAAGTCCTCCCTGGACCGGAAACAAGCACCCTGGGATGGGTTTCAGAATATCACCTTTCATCAGCCGGGCTAGCTTGAAACCAGTGGTGCAGTAAGCACGGGACCCACGTCTGGGCACACCCTTCCCACTTGGGGTGACAAAAGCAAAAAAGAATGGATGATGGTCGGAATGCTGAACAATGCAAAGATTCACCCCCAGTCACAAATATCTGGGTTTAATCCATTGTTTTTTTGCTCACCACGCCACCCCAGTTTGGACCCAGCCATATGCAAATCAGTCTTGACCCTGTTCCCCATGGGAACAGTCCAACCCAAACTGCCAAGCCAGGTACTCCCTGGACCGGAAACAAATGACTGGTCCTTGTGGTGTAGCTGTTGAAGGGTGATACCCTGAAACTGGTCCCAGGATGGTTGTTTCCAGTCTAGTTCGGGCTGGACTGTTCCCCTGGGGAGTGGGGTCAAGACTGATTTGCATATGGCTGGGTCCAAACTGGAATGGCATGGATAGCAAAAAAATAAACAATGGCTTTAGGCCCAGATCTCTGTACTGGGGGTGAATTTTTGATATTGTTCAGCATTCCGTCCACCACTTTTTTTTTTTACTTTTAGAAAGTATGCATTTTCTTGCTTAATCCCTTCTGTGACTCTGCTTGTTTGTGGATTCCCTGTCAGAGTCAGTTTGACAGTTGGGCATTTTGCACATCTCCTGTAGACAGTGACAAAAAGGGAGCTGGGGTGTAGCCTGCATATCCTGATGAGTCATCTGCGTTAGAGTAGAGGGAGGAGTGGTCACTTACACCTGAATTGGCTGTGCCTGCCCTCACACAATGGTGTCTCCAACCCCCTGGTGTGTGTCTGGGGCCTGTCCTGGGCAAGGCAGGATCTTATGAACAACAGAGAATTTCCTTTGAAGTTTGGCTACTTCAAAGGCAGAAAAGGGTATAGGCAGTGGACTCAAAACCCCAGACTTTAGATCACTTCTGGAACCAAGGGCAACCTTTGCCAAGAAGAACAGCTGAAGAGCTGAGGAGAAGTGCTGCCCATGCCTGTGCTTTATTGGGCTATCCTGCAGTTACTGCTTCTGCCTGAGAAATGGGACAAAGACTGGACTTAGTGGTATATTCCTGCTTGAGAAGAATCTCCAAGGGCTTGGACTGAGCTTGCTCACTGTTTTGAAGTCTCAGGGCCATCAAGGACTTCCTCTGCCAGCACCTGGACTCTCTGCTGAGACTCCTGCCCTGCGAAGTGGTACCTTACCCAGTCCCTGGGCCCTTGAAAGGAGAAGCTGGTGGGAAATCAAGAAAATCCAAGAAAACCGACTACGGACGACTCTAGACCGATGCGGCTGTCGAATCCTGTGACCCCACCTACAACCAAAGCCGTGGTCCTTGCTGGAGTGCGACGACCTTGCAGGCCTGATGCCGCTGCAGCCTCACTGATGTCCACAACTCCCTAGAAGTCGTCACACCAAGCCGTGATCGCCGGATATCGACGCCACCCGGAGTGCGTGGATACAACAATTCGCACCAACGCCACCTCACCTCCACCACAAGGACCAGATGCCTCTTTGTGATGCCTCAGCTCCGCAGCACCGGAACTGACGCTGCCTCGGATCCAGCGACGCTGCGATCCCCGACTCCGTGCACTGGCTTGTTTCTTCATTTCTACAAGGTACTGTACTTGGGGGTCTGTGATACACCGTGACCGGCGCCATTGGCCTCGGATTGCTGGGAATGACTCCGTCACGACGTCTTGATATCACCTATTCCAAGTATTTGTGTTTCTAAGAGCTATTTTGTTGTGTAATAATAAAAAATTCATAGCTTGCCTTGTGTATGTTGTATTTTTGTCGTTTTGGTCTTGTTTTGTTCAGATATACAATGGCTAGTTTTCTAACCTGGTGTTGAGTCATTTGTGTTTTTACTGAATTACTGTGTGTGTTGGTACAAATTCTTTACACTTTGTTTCTGAATTAAGTCTGCCTGCTCATGCAATCTACCAAGAGCATGAGTGGGGGTTAATCAGGTGTGTTTCTTCTTTGCCCTGACTAGAGTGAGGGTCCTTGCTTGGACAGGGGGTAACCTGACTGCCAACCAAAGACCCCATTTCTAACAGCCAGCATCAATGTTGTAAGCGAGGAGGAGGTTATCAGCCACAAAGTTCACATCCTCTCTATGCCCATAATCTTTATTAGGCATGACAAAGGTATCAGAGTGGAACCTAGAAGCTTTTCTATATGGTTAAATATTTGGGTCTCATGAAAGGATTTTTCAATTTTGCAATGTCAGTGATGTCAGCCAACTAGTAGGGCTTCAAAGGCAGCACCGAAAGTGGTTTCAAGAGTGGTGCCAAGGCCGGCTTTGTAGGTGACCCCCAAATGCACAGGAGACTTTTTTGAGGCGGAAACTTATCAAGGCATGGACTCTGGAGTTGTTGGGTAAAGAGGCACCAGAGTTGCCAAACCGGCAGGATTGGACTAACCTTTTTTGGAGTCGCCCACGGGGTAACAGAGCTATCATGAAAAAAAATCTAACATGGCCCGCTGGAAGGCATTGACCAAGGAAGTGTTTGTTGATGGAGTGAAAATTTCCTGCTTAATCTTTTTTAATGTCAGAATGGGCTCCCATGAAGAGGAGTCTATGAGAGGGAATCGCGTTTAGACTCCAAAGAAACATTGGGAGCAGAATTGTTTTCGTGAGAATGAAGAGAATTTGTCCTTCTAATGGGGCTTTTAGTATTTTTTGCAAGTTCTTTTGAGAGACTGTTTCCTATCGGAGGACACACCTGAAATGAGAAGGGGAACACTTCAGCATATCCTTGTGGGTCTTATCCAAAAATAGTTCTTTCTTATTCTCGGTATTGGCATATTGCATTAACAGTGACAAGGGTCTCAGTCTTAACAGTTGTGTTCCGATCCAAAGCACCGCTAACAGGTTTCATGCAAGTCTAATATCGAAATTGTCTTACAGCATCATCAACAGTGTGACGTTTCACTTAGTCATTGTTGAAAAGCTAAGGAATTTCACTGAGGAAGACCTGTGTCGATAAGGCACAAACAAAACAGAAACTGATGCTACAGCTCTCGTTGGCCAATGTAGTCACATCTGGGGTAGGCAGAGTTGTGGCTGAGGCTCTGGAGAACTATTGTTGGAGGATCAGGTTGCAGATACAGCTTAGATCATGCAGGACATATATAAGGGAATATGTATTCATCAGAAACTACCTTTATGCTGGCCTCCCTGCCGTTTAAATCAAAGGGCTGCAGAAGGCACAAATAGCACTGTTTTCCAGTTTGCAGTGAGACCATCTTTACAAACCAGTCAGAAAGCTGTGATGGCTACCAGTAGGATTAAACTTCGCTGCACCATGATCAAAGGCACCAATGACCTAGCTTCCATCTTGAGAACATAATCACTCCTTTTCAATGAACCCTAATGTGAGTAGCTCTGATCAACTCCTTAGGTGTATTCCTCGAGTGAAGCTTAAGAGCAGGGGCTGGAGAGCTCTCTACACACAAAAGACTAGACTATGGAACTCATGGCCCTGTGCAATAGGAGACATCACTATTTAATGATTCTGAAGAAAGGCTTAAAAATGTACTTACCGTAGGTGACTTATATGACCGCTGCAATGAGACCCTCTGGGCAGTGTGAAACTTATGACTGTTATCATTCACAAAATGTATTCATCCTTGTCAAATATGCAGTGCTTAATGAGGTCTCGCAGGCATGTGAGTGAGAAAGGAGCCAATTAAACTTCACTGCCAATTGACGGGTGGAGTGAAACACGCAGTGCTCATAAGTGACATTCTTCTTGGCATGAAATACGTCATGAGACTGTTTTTAAGGACGCTAACAATTCTGTGCCTTCCTCAAAATTAAACATAATATCTTGTGCACAGCCACTTAACGATACATCAGAAGGCCCCTGAAGCACTTGGCATTCTCAAAGTCCAGGGCATCTGTGGAGATATCAAAGCTCTTAATGCACTGCCACCAGCTGGGACTCAGGATGTCCCTGTCACGAAGCTGAAAGGAAGCAAGTGTAGGGTTCGCTGTAGGAACTTCGAGAATCAGGTGCCTCCTCATAAGGCTTGAACAGCTTCCGATGGACTTCCACCAACAGTCCACCTTAAAGCATGAGAAGCAAGCACCACAAGCCACAAAGCAGACACAGGAGAGATGAACGCTCTACACAGATACAGACAAACACCACTGTGTGTGTGTGGTCTGTGTATTGTCTAACACAACAAACACTGGATGCTGGACCATACTCATTATAATTGATGTCGAGTCAGCTGTAGGCTTGTGCTTAACTAAAACTTACGTAGATGACAATAAAAAAAAACATACTGCCTCATAAGTCGGTATATTATTCGCAAAGTGCGAAGCAGCCACCCTCTTCTCCCAGGGCTGGCTCCAGACTGCTTTACTTCCACTGTGCATTCTAAGAACGTGCGCTCCTGAAAGTGTCAACCCGAAGCGTCCGAGGTGACCCGCTGCCGGGCCAGACCCAAACTTGGGAGGAATATTATTGGCATATATATTTAATGGAATGTGAATCAAAGGCATGGAGAAATAGCCCAACATAAAAATCAATCAACAGATTTTTTTTATTGTTTTTGTTTTCAAACTATGGGCGTGGGTGCCATTTTGAGGTCATGAGGTCAGTTACGGTTACAGCAGTTCGTTTACAAATCTACACAGTTATGGTGCGCCAAACAATGGGTACTCGCGTGAGAGGGAAAATATTACAGACCAGGGTATGCTACATGGGCGCCACATGAACGAATGCCAACTTCCCTATGGTTCTTGAATATCGGGGTTGTTTTTCTTTTTCTTGGCTTTTTTGAAGGCCAGTCAGAAGAGAATCGTGTTTATGTCAGGTGATTCCTTGGAGCTGACGGGACAGTTCCACAGTTCTCAGCCCTTGCCTGGTAGCTGTCGCCTACCTAACAATTTTATAAGAAATGCACGATCTCGGTTCCTTCTTGGAAGAATAGAGTATGAATAGCCTGCAGAGGTAATTAGGGCACGGTGGCCGGCATCCATTGTGCATAAGGCAGGCTAGCGTGAAGTTGGTTCTTTGTTCTAAGAAAAGCCACTGAAGGGATCACGTGGTTAGTTTCACACGGTCGGATTTTCTTAGACCCAGGACTCATTTTGTCACTCCCCTTATAATTCGACGAGTTTGTACAGACAAGTGGAATTAAGGCAGTCAGTACTTCTGAATCTACCACTGTTGGTCTCTGTCGGGCAAGGGAGTAGCCCCAAAAATAAAATACTACTTTAAACCAAAGCTTTTATGGCACCAAGCAAACAAAGCAATTCATCACGACCCTCCCCAGAAGAGCTTTTTTGCCTCTTTCATTCAGTCATCTATCCATTCATCATTCCATTCACCTACTGATATCTACAATTTCACTTTTACATTCTGTCATCCATTCATTATTTCATCCATCAGTCAGTGTTTCACTATTCCATCCATCTGCCCATCCATATCCAAACCTATATATTAATCCTATCCATTCATCCATCTATCTATCCATCCACAATTTCACCAATCCATCTCTCCATCACACATCCATCCACCCACCCTTTCACTCAGCCATCCATCCTTTCATTTATCCAGTCACCCTTCCACCTATCCACTCATCCATCCACCCATTTTCACTTTAACTCTTGCTTTTGCGAATAGCGCACTGCTAGGTATGGAGAACAGGTGAGAGTGTCTAACTGTGCACTCTTTTAACTTTTGGCACATGTATGGCAATAATTCCTTTTGTTTAGTTACAGCGACACCCAGCTGGGGAGTTACAGAGCAGACAGGGGCTGATGAGGCCTAACTCTGCTAACTGAGGTCATTTGCCACTGGTCTCCTGAGGCAAGTTACTTACCTATAGTAACGCCTTATCTGGTAGAGACAATATCTAACCACAGGTTCCTTACTTTTGAACTTCCCCAGGCATCAGACTGGATCCGGAAGATTTTTGTGAGCAATACCCCTGCACGCCTGTAGGTGGCAGTGATTGGCTCCACATGCCAGAAGTGACGTTGACATCACCTATGTGGCACCATCTCAGCATGCTGATGTCAATTACTTTTCACAACTTTTCACGCCAGGAGTGTGGAGCCATGAAGTGCACTGACACTGTTGAGTTCAAACTAGGGCCTTGAAAAAGATCATCCCCAACCCTAGAAATCTCTCCCCAGAATGGGGAGGATGCGTGGATTGGTAAGGAGCTTGTGACTATTCTCAGATAAGGCGTTACCGAAGTAGAGAGGTTTGGATGATGAAGTCTGCAGCTCACTCACCCTGCTGGCAGAGGTAACTGCCATGGGAAATGCTGTTTTGATCGTGAGCAGCCGGAGGGGACAATTAAGAAGAGGCTCAAAAGAAGCACACATCAAGAAAATGAGGACCAAATTAATGTCACACTAAGGAAAATGAAAGAATAAGATGGAAACATAGGTACAAGACCCTTAAAAAATCTACTTACAATGGGGTTTTAAATAAAGAGGGTTGGGTCAGGCAGCCGCAAGAAGGTAGACAGAGCAGAAACATAACCCTTCAAAGTATCCAATATAGGGCCCAGCTGTGCAAGGGTAAGACAGAAAAGAAGGTGATCAGAGAGAGAAGCAGAAAGAGAGTCAATAGGCTTTTCTGTACAATCTAATAAAACATTTTTTCAATCAGCAGGTGTATATTTTCTTGGTGGACGGACTCCTGGCTGCCAGAATAACACTGCAGACTTCGGAAGGAGGGTAGAAAGCTGTCAACTGTAGCTGCTCAATCACCATGCAAAAGGGCAGAGAGTTGACAGGTTTGGGTGGAGGACCCTCCCCTGCTACTTCAACAGAATTTCCTCCCGAAGGCACAGCCTGATGGGAGGACTGAAGCGCATGGTCAGAAGCTTGGGGTAACAGACTCTTCGGGCCCCGTCAGGTGCCACAAGGATGATGCAGGTTTGGTCATTCCTGATCTTCCTAAGAACTCTGGGCAAAAATGGTATGGGTAGAAAGGCATACAGGAGGCCTGAGGTCCACTTGAGACAAAAAGCGTCTCTGAGCGAGAGCCGCCTTGGAAACTCCAGTGCACAAAACTTCTCACATTGCACATTGTCGATGGATGCAAGAAGATCTAACTAAAGCT
Source organism: Pleurodeles waltl (assembly GCF_031143425.1). Taxonomy (NCBI): domain Eukaryota; kingdom Metazoa; phylum Chordata; class Amphibia; order Caudata; family Salamandridae; genus Pleurodeles; species Pleurodeles waltl. The sequence continues at coordinate 1,028,466,387 of NC_090440.1, forward strand.
CTTCCTACTGTTGAAAGATATTTTCTGCCTCCTCTGGGCGTAGACGCCACTCGTGGTCTGCTAGGCATTGACGGCTGAGTGTGTCCGCTCTGGCGTTCAGGGAACCGTCCAGATGTTGAACCACCAGGGATATGCCCTGCTGTTCCAGTCATGTCCAGAGATACAGAGCCTCTTGACAGAGGGTTCACGACCCCACCCCACCTTCTTTGTTGCAGTACCATATGACTGTGGTGTTTTCTGTGAACACCTTAACTAGACTTCCCTTGATGGAGGATAGAAAGGCTTTCAATGGCAGTCCAATCGCATGGAGCTGTGTAGTCTGGACTGCGTCAGAGGCCAGAATCCTCAGATCTCCACCTCTCACAGGTGGCCGCCCCATTCCAGGAGTGACACATCTGTGAATACTGTGAAATCTGGGTGGGAAAGGGTGGGAGGTCTGCTTATGACCCAATCGCGGTTCGTTAGCCACCACTGAAGGTCCTTTTCAGTTCCCTCTGAGATCTGGACCATGTCAGAGAGATTCCACTGATGGTGCCCCCACTGGAACTTCAGGTCCCACTACAGAGCCCGCATATGCCATATGGCAGGTGTCTCTAGCAAGATGCAGGAGGTCATGAGGCATAGCAGCCTCATAGCTAGTCTCACTGAAACCCAGAATAAAGGCTGAAACATTGGAGTCATAGCCTGAATATCCCATACTCGCTGCTCAGGAGGATAAGCCCAAAACTGCAGTGTCCAAAACAGCTCCATTGAAATGGAGTGGCTGAGAGGGAGCCAGGTGTGCCTTTGGCATGTTTATAGTGAACACCAGTGAATGTAGGAGGTCCGCCATAGACTGGTGGTGGGGGACAACAGCCTCGGGCGAGCCTGCCTTCAGCAGCCAGTCTTCAAGATAGGGGAAGACTGACACCCCTGATCAGCACAGATAAGTTGAAACCACCGCCATCACCTTGGTGAACACCTGAGGGGCGCGTATACCAGAAATTAGCAGGAGTAACAACCACAGTCTACATATGGCCCTGGAATCCTCTCTATCGCTCCCTCGACCAAGTGAGTCTTGACTTCGTAGCAGAGCAAGGAGATGATCCTCATTCAGCCGGTCGTAAGATGGAGGTATGAAGGAGGGAGTAGAATCAAAGGGGTGGTAGTAGCCCCTCCAAATGATCTGTAAGACCCACCTGTCCAAAGTTATGAATTGCCATTGGTGGAGATGAGGGCAGATTCTGCCCCCAAGTGGACGCCCATTATCTTGAAGGGCAAGATTAGGAGAGTTTAGAGGCTCCAGCTGCTTTGGGGGGGCAAGGGAAGGGGAGGTGTGGATGTAGCAGACTGCTGGCTAGCCGACCCACGGGTTCAGTAAATACCATGCCCTCCTCCACACATAGGCTGGGAAGTGTGAGCAGAACAGTGGCTGGGATAGGGCTGGCGCAGTTAAACACCCCTTCTGTAGCCACAAAAGGAGCAAAAGGCAGACTGGGTTTGATGCTGGGCAGCTAAAAGGCCATAGGACTTAGCCGTAGCCAGTGAGTCCTTAAAGAATTCCAGCACCGAGTCTGCCTTGTCTCCGAAGAGATGGCTGCCATCAAAAGGCGTGTCCATGAGAGAAGCCTGGACATCACATGAAAAGCCAGATGTTCTCAGCTAGGTGTGGCGTCTGAGTGCTATCATCGTGGAAAGCACTCTGCCCAGCAAGTCGGTTGTGTCTAAACCACAGCAAATAGTGAACTTGGTTGCGTCTCTACCATACTTGACTGCTTTGGAGAGAATGGCCTGGGTTACCTCCTGAACCTGTGGCAGAACTTGCGCAACCGTATCCCACAATGTGTGGGAATAGTGGCCCAATCATCATGTGTTCTTTCCTGACCACAATGCAAGGCTGGTGGAAGAAAACATCTTCTTACTGAAGTCATCCAGCTTCTTGGATTCCCTGCCCAGGGGTGAAGCAGGGAACGTTCCATGGGAAATGGAAGTTTGCACCATCAAGCTTTCCGGGGTAGGGGGTTGAGTGAAGAAATGTGGTGCCCCTGAGGTGGGGCATGGCGGCGGGCAATCATCCTAATCACAGAAGCCCCTGTGCTGGGCTTGGACAAGGTTCCCTAGAGGACATCTGTCAGTGCTTCATTCAAAGGGAGCAGGGGCTCAGAAGTGGAAACGCCCGGCTGCAGCACTTCCATCAAGATGTTTATCTGACAGCCACCGAGGGTAACACGAGGTCCAGGACCTCAGCAACCCTCTTCACCACCACAGCATACGTAGCCCCCTCTGTCGTAGCCACAGTAGGGGGAGAAAGCATGCCGGTATCTGGAGATGTGTCTAGTCCGCTGGCATCACCTAGTTCCTCACACCAGTCCATGTCCTGACCTTTAGACATATTTCTAAAGGGTCCAGTTACAGCCCCCCTGTTCTTCCCCGGGGCATAGCCCTTCCGAACAAGGTTGAGGCACCAACCTAGGACACATGGGTACTGTCATCGATGGAGTCGGCGTCAGTCAATTCTGCTCCAGCTGTGTGTTGGATTCGGGATTCAAATGGGGCTGGCGCTGGCGGCGCGGAGAGCATCGTCGTTGCAAAAAAGACTGGGGTGGCACGGCTAGCACCAGTTCAGATGCTTGATCGGATCCATGAGGACCCTTCAGAGCCAAGGCCAAAGCTGCCAGCACCAATGGGCGAGGAGAAGTAGAGGCACGGAGAAGTCAAGGCACGCTTCGCCTCCTTGTGCTTCTTGTACCTCTTGCCTGAATGCTCTGAAGATTTTGAGTGGGAGGAAGCGGACACTGGGCTCCTGGAGTGGCCCCAGGACCTTCCCCTTGATTGAGACCTCAGAGTAGTAGCACGACTCCGAGTCGCCTGCCAGGCTGTGCTAGTAGCTTTAGGTACCGCTCCCTCAGAGTGTTCAGCGCCATGGACCGGCAGTCGGAGTATGACTTGGAGTCACACTCTAGACACCACAGAAACCCGAGGTGTGGACCGTAATCGACATGTCGTAGTGATAGTCGACAAAACGTCAAAAAATGCTGCCAAAAAATGACAGAGGAGCAGTTCTTCTCTGATCAGCACTAACTTGAATTTCTACGGTTTTGTGCGAATAAATTCAGAACCTAATTATAATGTCCCTGTGACCTTTCACTGACTTTGTATCGTTTTTTTTAGCACGTACACATGTAAATTATCCAGCACCATACACTGCCTTTGCCTGTGGGCGGTGCAGGTTGGCATACAAGCCTGGCCTATGGCCAGGCCTGGTGGACAACCCTCCTGCATGCACCTAAACCCAAGCCGCGCATGGCCTTTGGCGTTGGGCAGCATGAGGTTGGATGCAGTTTTTCAATGTCTCTCTGGATCTGCGGATCCACCACTGGATCCGCCGATTGACCAACAAAAAAAAACTGGGCAACATTTTCCCCACCAGGGGTCCCTAAGGATTCCCTCTATGTTTCCTAGGGGGTCAGGATACCTGTATCCTGACCCTTTATGTGTTTTTGCACTCCTTCTTTCCCATCCCCCAGCCAAGATGAGAAACAAAACGTCAGCCACAACTTTGTCAGTCAGGGCCTTGCTCCTCCCGCAAATCCACAGATTTGAGTCTGGATCCACAGAACTGAATCCACGGAGGATCCGCGTCCTTATACATCTGTATGTTTTAAACACCAGTATCTCAGAAACTACTAAATGGATTTACAAAAAATCAAAAAAAAGTGTGCTTTCTGGGATCAAGAGCTAGCTTTTTGCCACATTTGGTATCCAGAGGTTCAGGCTGTAGTTGTGTTCAAAATCCCTATGGGAAAATACATGGGAAAATGTGTCCTGGGCCCTCCTTTTTCTTGGTCCCTACTTGATGGAACCCCCCCGAGACCATCAAGAAAGGAGCTGAACCAACTGAAGTGTACGTTTTGAGAATTTTGTGAAGATGAATCAACGGCACCAAAGTTATTGGCAAAACAAAAATCACTCTTCCTATGGAAACTAGGTCCTAACTATAACTACCTACTGGCGAATGCTAGTGATTGATTATATATTTATTTATTTATATATATATATATATATATATATATATATATATATATATATATATATATATATATATATATAGTATAGCACCACTGTCATAGTAAATGCAATCTTCTCCATGGGTTTTGGTGCCTAAACAATCTACCAACAGCCACTGGTCAGAAAAAACTTGGCAGCACCTAACCAATCCACAAGCCCATCCACTCTTGGAACTGGATGGGCATTAGTTTTGGTTACCTCATTGAAGGTTTGATAGTCCACATAGAATCTCATATCAGTGGACCCTTGCTTTGGTACTAGCATCACAGTACCACACCATAGACTAGGAGATCTCTCAATGCCCCCAAGGTCCCACATTTTTCCAACCTCAGCCTTAATGTATCCTTGAACAAGATCAGACATTCTGTGCATCATGTCCTTACTGGCAGACTGTCTCCTGTGTGTATGTCTGGCATACAGATAAGCGTCAACCCTAGATTCCATGAGAAAAGATTGGCAATCCGTCCCAACACCTCTGCTGCTCAGGCATTAATTCAGGGGCTAACCGAAACCCTTGGACAATGGCATCCTTCATGTCCCTACGCAGCAAGACAGGAAGAGGATAACTGTCTTTCTGTACTTCCTCTGCTATTGCCATGAACTTCCATGTAATTCCTCCGGAGGTAAGGGTACAGTTCACATGAAAAACCCTTTTGGGTTCCCTTCTGGCACCTGTGTCCACTTATTGCTTAACCTCAGAAATGTTCCGAACTACCTGGTATGGCTCACAACATTTGTCCTTCAAAGCCATGGGACAAATATGCTTTAGCACCAACACCAACCAACCTTCCTGAGACTCAGTCAGCACAGCTTCCTGGTCATACCACTCCTTCACAAGCACTTAACTGGCCTGAAGGTTTTCCTTTGCCTGACTCATGTAATGCGCCATCAACTTCCTGAGGCCACTCACACAGTCCACCACTTTCTTTTCTGGAGACTGAGGTTCCTTCACCCCTGACTAAGGTGAGTAGAGCCCACACCGGTTGTCCATGCAGCAGCTGAAAGGGAGTGAACCCAATTGCTTTCTGCAGACTCTCTTGGTAGGAATGCAAGAGACCTGGCAGGAAAAAATCCCACTTCCTCTGGCGGTCCTGTGGATGAGTTCCCATCATGCTCTTCAGTATGACTTTAAACCGCTCCACCACACTATTGGTTTGGGGGTGGTAAGCCATGGAAAACTGGTATGTCACACCTGTTTCTTCACGTATCTCTCTCATTTAAGAGAAGATTAAGTTGGTTCCATGGTCAGAAATTACTATCCTTGGATATCCAACCGTAGGAATGTCCATGCAGTTACGGCTTCTGGGTACCTGGTGGCATGATCAACCACAACCAAGATATACTTGGTGCCGGTGGGGGGAGGGGGAAACAAATGGACCAATTATGTCTATTCCCACCTGCTGAAAGGAACACCTACAATTGGTAGAGGCACTATCAGTGCCTTTGCCCACCCTCCTGTCTTATCACTCACCTAGCAAGCGGGCAGGTTGTGCAGAACCTCTCTATGTTTCTGCACATCCCAGGCCAGTAGAACAGAGGGTCCTGTCTACCTTGGGTCTTTCTAATGTCTATGTGTCCTGTTAAGGGCACTTAATGGGCCAGCGGGAACAGGAAATTCCCAGGTAGTAATTGAACCACTAACCTCCCTCAGGATTCACCAGCTCACTAGAAAGTAAACCATCCTCCCAGCCAACATAGTGTTTCCTGACCACTCCCTTCCTGATCTGTCCCTTAAATTTCCACAAGCACAGGACATTCCTCCGGAGCCTCACAGGAATCTTCCTGGGTAGGCTGGGTAGGCTTTCCAGCAGCTAGCAAACCCTGCAGCTCTGGAAGTGGCCCTGACTCCAGACACTAGTTTGTTTCAGGAGCCTCACCTTCCCCTCCCTCTGGTGAAGAAATTGTGACTTCCATTGCCACTGCTTCCCCAGAGTCCGCCCTTTCCTGCAAACTACCCTAACTTCGTGACTAAAAGCAGTAATGATTCCAGTCTCGCTCTGAGACTCATGTGCAGCCTATGCTCTGATCAACACAGCTGAAGTCCAAGCCATAAAGAATTCTGTTCGTGGCACTAAGCCAAGGGCAATCAAGTTATTGCCCAAGAGGCATCCAGCATCTTGCTTTTCCCTCACCCGAAAATCAATCATGGCCACCTTGCCACTGAGCTCAAGCTGAAACCTGGCAAGAGGATACTTCATGCCCTTTCTACTGGCTACCAAACCTGTATCCTTGGTTCCAGGGAGTATCTCTTCAAGCTTAAGATACTTCCTCTCAAACACAATGCGGAAGGCTCCAGTATCTTTATTGAAAGGCACTTTCCTCTCATTGATACTAACTTCCTCACAAACCTCATCATGTTAGGATGAATGTGCTTCAGAGCATCTGGGTTCCTCTCCCAGATGTTCATAGCTCCTAGGTTGAGCACAACTGTGCCCTCTCTGGCCCCTTCATCCACATATAACATGCTTGCTATTGTGGATGTTGCTGGATCAGGGTCTTTCGCCTGACAATATATCTTAATGTTCCCCCTTGTGGCACTTGAAGCAAGTCACCACCTTGGCCTTGGAAAAACGTCCCTGTCCTCCTGTCTCATGATGCTCTTTTAGGGGCACATCATTAACACTGCCATTCTTCCTGGGTCCTCCTTGAGTCCCATGGGAGTTACACTGGCCTCTAGCCCCCAGTTTAGAACCAGTCTGTGAGAGCTGATCTACCCCTCTGGCTTAGAACGATGCTGCTCTAACACTTTATAAACTCTGTTAGCTAAACCTTGTCAGCCAACCCTGGAAGCTTGTCTCAAGCTCTCTCTGTCAGATGAGACAGGTATTGCCTAAGTGGAGTAGAGCTTTCTTCCTTGAGTCGCTCTGTCACTATCAACAGGTTAAGGGAACTGAAATCCATCGCCTCCGTCCGTCTCACCCACTTATTCCAATCACACAACACATCATGAATCCAAGCCACAAACAGAATACCATTGCTCTCTTCTACACATGGATTCTCTGAAGGTATTTTAGCTGGCTTCATCCCAAACCATCTAATCATAGCTTTCTTCATTTACTCATAGACCACCTGGTCTGCCACAGACATCCTTCTTATGACGGCTGTTCCTTCAAATACCATGCACCTCATTGAGACAGCTGCCTTAGACACCTCACTCATAGGTCAGCGCCTTACAAGCGCCCTCAAAACTCACAAACCATTCCAAGATGTCCTGACCTTCCACATACATATGTGCAAGACCTCTTGGAATCTTGACTACAACGTGGTCTGAAAAGGATGTAGAGTCACTTATCCCAGATGGACTTGTTATTGCTGCCATCCTAAGCTTTTTTCTCTCAAGGGATATCCTTTCCCTCTCTAGGTCTTTCTTCATTTTCCATCCCACTCTACGTGTATTTTCTCTCTTTCTCTCTGTTTCACCCTCCTCTATCGCAATTTCTCTTCCCAGGCCCATTCTTTCTATCTCTCCTGCTTCCTCTCCTCTTGTTCCCGGTCAGTTAGTCGTAGCTTCTCCCCCTCAAACTATCTAGCCTTCTCTTCTTCCTCAGCCTTAGCTTTCTGAAGCACCATCTGCAAGCTCCGGATTTTGCCTGACTTAAACCCGCAAGGGATTTATTCCTGGAATTGGTGACAGTGCTACCCTAAAAACTGAAGGAAGTGTACATGCCTGGGGCACTCTAGAATCTAAAGGTGGTGTCTTTGTGAACATCTGGAACATGTAACAGGGGGCATACACTGTTCATGTTTGGGATAGAATTGTCATACGGAGATCCTAGAGCCTGATTACACAGTGATTTCTGTAGGAAAGTAGCCTCTTTCTATCTTGGTTACCCTCCGTTTTTCCTGTTTGCCAGGGTGTCTGACTGTTCACTGGGATCCTGCTAACCAGGGCCCCAGTGATTATGCTCTCTCCTTTTAAATTTGGTTGCTGGAACCTTTTCCACCCCACATTTGGCATGCTGGTGCCCCATGTAAGTTCCCAGTATATGGTACCCAGGTTCCAGGGCATTGAGGTACCCAAGGATCCATATGGGCTGCAGCATGTATAATGCCACCCATAGGGAGCCCATGCAAAGTGTTCTGCAGGCCTGCCATTGCAGCCTGCGTGAAAGGGTGCATGCACCCTTTCACTATCAGGTCACTGCACCAGGTCACTGTAATTCACCCTATCCAGAGGATAGGGTGCAAGTACCTGTGTGTGAGGGCATCCCTGCACTAGCAGAGGTGCCCCCACGAACTCCAGCTCCATTTTCCTGTACTTCGTGAGTGCAGGGATGCCATTTTATATATGTGCTGGACATAGGTCACCACCTCTGTCCAGCTACATAATCGTAACTCTGAACGTGGCATGTTTGGAATCAAACCTGTCGGAATCATACCCCAATACCGTTGCAAGTATTGGAAGTATGATTCCATGCACTCTGGGATCTCCTTAGAGGACCCCCAGCATTGCTACCACCAGTCTTGCACGGTTTTCCAGGCACCCCAAGCTGCTGCCACCCCAAAGACAGGCTTCTGCCCTCCTGGTGCTTGATCTGATCAAGTTCAGGAAGGCAGAACAAAGGATTTCCTTTAGGATAGGGAGGTAACACCCTCTCCCTTTGAAAATTGGTGTGACTGGCTTGGTTGGGGTAGCCACCCCAAACCACTGGTATACTTTGAAGGGCTCATTTGGTGCCCTCAGTGCATACACCAGTCCACACCATTTCTGGGACCCCGAGTCCCTTCTCTGGTGCGAGACTGGACAATGGAAAGTGGAGTGACCATTCCCCTGTCCATCACCACCCCAGGGGTGGTGCTCAGAGCTCCTCCAGAGGGTCCCTGGGTTCTACCATCTTGTTTCCAAGGTTGGCAGGGAATTCTGGGAGCGTCTGAGTGGCCAGGCCAGGCAGGTGACATCAGAGGCACTTTCTGATAGGTGGTCACCTGGCTAGGTGACCAAGCCCACTCCTAGGGATATTTAGGGTCTTTCTCTGGGGTGGGTTCTCAGATTTGGCTTGCGAGATTCCAGCAGGAATCCTCTACAACCTTCACTTCAACTTCTAGCCACTGGAACCACGACTGGATCCTCCAGGAACCGACAATCTGCATCCACGAAGACTCTTCCTGCAACATTATTTCCACTGCTCCGTCCAGCTTCTGCAACATTTCTCTGGATGACCATCCTCTGAGGATGGCAAGACTTCAGTGTGCACGAGAAGGAAGAAGGAATCTCCCTTGGAGTGAAGGAGTCACTCCCCTGCATCCACAGGCACCTAATGCAGTGACGACCAGATTTGTGGATCTCTCATCCTGAGCTTCGTGGATCCTGCATCACAGATGGTGGTCCGGAGCAGTCCTCTTGGTCCACTCTGCCAGCTGTCCAACTTAGATGGAGGTAAGCCTTTGCTTTCCCACACAGGACAGTAAGGTGGAGGTAAGCCTTTGCGTTCCCACGCAGGACAGTACCCCCGTGCACTGCATCTCTTGCAGCGGCCAAGGCTTGTTTGCGTCCCTCCAAGTGAACTTCAGGCTGCCTGAAGCTCCAGCCCCCAGCACCCCTTCCTGCAACACACAGCCCTCTGCATGGTTCTCCTGCGGCATGGGATCCCTATCTGTAGTGCTGTGTGGGCTACCTCTGCAACTTCCGTGTCCCCGTCCTGTGGGACTCCTGTGGGTGCTAGTTCCACTCCTGTGGGTCCTCTGTGTCGCTGAGTATCGCCTGTGACTCCCCTCCTAGGTTGAGTCCTCCTGGGCCTTGCTGGCCCCCGGCAGCACCACTTTACCACTAACTGCGAATTTGCCTTTGCCAAGGCTTGTTGGTTCGAATTCCTGCACCAACACCCATCTGCAATCTTCACCCCAGAGTGGGACATCTTCTGCATCCATCAGGAACTCTTCTGCTGCTCCAGGGCTGCAGTCATGACCTGTTCTTCATCACCGTCGACCAACTCCTGCAAGCACAGCTGGGTGGGTAGTAGGTCGTACTCCTCCTGGACTCCACTGACACCTTTGGACTTGGTCCCCTCTCTCCACAGGTTTTCGTCTCCAGGAATTCACTGCTAGTTTCTTGCAGTCTTTGTCTGGGTGTCTTCTTTTCTTCTTTTTCCACTTTTGGGTGGTTTGGGAAAATTCCAGTGATTTACTCCTGCTTTCCTGGTCGCTGGGGGGGTACTGCGTTACTTACTTTTGTGGTTTTGTGGTACTCCCAGCTCCCCTCTACACATTCATCTTACCAAGGTCGGGGTCCTGTGTTCGCATTCCATTTTTTTAGTATATGGTTTGGGCTCCCCCTAGTGTCACTACTGGTTATTGCTATTTTAACGATTTTCTAACCTTTTCTGTGCCTATTACCGTTTACTAGTGTACATATTTAGTGTATTACTTACCTCCTATTGGACTTTGTGTTCCAAACATAAAGTACCTTTATCTTTGTACAACTGAGAGTTTTCTTTTATGTGTGTAAGTGATGTGTGACTACAGTGATTTCGCATGAGCTTTGGATGTCCTCCTAGATAAGCCTTGACTGCTCATCCACTGCTACCTCTAGAGAGCCTGGCTTCTAGACACTGTCTACACTTCACTAAGAGGGGATACCTGGTATAAGGTGTGAGTACCTTAGGTACCCACAACACACCAGGCCAGCTTCCTACAGTTTCTACCATGGGTCCAGACCCAGAGTCAACTACAGCTTCATCTCAAACTGGCCCCTAATGAAGTTAGCAAGGGCCTTTCTGTCCCTACTACTGAGAATTCTCCACCCTCTGTCCCTACATAAATCCTTCATCTGATCTATTTACATAGTGCTGAGTTCTGTTCCCAACCCTGTGTTCTCCATTGTCTATACAGGTCTACTTTGTGCGTAAACTGGGTTTATTGTACTACTGGCGTAAACTGGAAATGGCCAATACCTCTCCTGTGTTCATGGCTCCTAAATGTTAGGCGCCTATTGCTAGCCACCAACTGTCAGAATCCCGTTCAGAGGGTCATGGGGCAAGCAGGGGTTAATGGGCTCAAACGTGGGGCATTGAGGCCTTTTAGTCCGGATGTCCAAGAGCCGGACAACTACGAATCCTAAGCAACTAGGCCAAGTACTACTTCAGCACTTGGCCCTCATCGCAGGATGAGCAGTCCAAGGATTCTTAGTGGGAGGTAGACACAGGGGAATGAATACAGGCTCACCCAACAATATACACACAACAGAAGCAATAAACGATTGCCCAGTCAAATACTTGCTTATGTGATAAAATAAATATTCATCTATGAATATAAAGTGAAATACGACATGCATAAACAATACACACAGTCCCTTTAGGTCAGCGCTGTAGTGTTTCACAGGTGATCCCCTGTGTCCTATTCCTCTAAAATTAGTGATAGTGTTTATTCCCCATTCACTATAGGTGACATTCAGGTTAAGCCCTATTGGTAGTCCAAGTCTCAGGAGTCATAGGTGACATTCAGGTTAAGCCCTATTGGTAGTCCAAGTCTCAGGAGTCCCACTCTGACTCTGTAATAAAGTCAAAAGAGTTCTAGTGCCTTAGTGCAAGCAAGTTACTCCGGGCAGAATGGTTTGACATCATTCTTACCTGTACCAGTATAACTGGAGCAAACAGAGTCACTGAGCGCACCCCCCTGTGGGCACTGGAGCTGCAGCAGCTGTCTCCAGTAAGTCATTAAGGGTTCTTGATGTTCCTCCAAGCTGGGTAAGTTCTTCAGATTCTCCCACAGGTGGGGTGGGGCGGCTGAGGGGTGGGGTATTGAAGTTCCAGGTGTTGGTCCTCAGGCATGGCTCACATCCTGTAGAGTCACCAAGGCAGCATCTCTCCTCTGATAACGATCTCCACCAGGTCACCCATCTTACTTGATCTCGGTGACCACCTCTGGCATTCGAGGTCACCATCCTTCCACTGCACACAGGCTTCGACCCGATCAGCACATAAGCTCTCTTCTTGGTAGCCCCACCTGGCATATGCGGTCCATGACTTTTCACTGCAAATGGGCTATGGCCTGCTCAGCACGGCAGTACTCTCCACGACGGTCTAACCTGGCATACTGGGACGCCAACTTAACATGACACATGGACTATAGCGCTCTTGGAATGGCAGTACTCTTCACAGCAGCCCCACCTGACATACCGGGTCACTGACAACCTGCACAAGGAGGATGACCCATTCGGTGCAGAAACAATCACTAATTCACTTCAAAGCAGCCCTCCTTTGCATATGATGGTCGCGGACTTCCCCTCACATGAGCAACAACCAGATTGGTGCAGCAGCCTTCTCCTCACACCTCACTATGGGAGATCCACTTAGCAGGATTTGCTCTGGACTTCGCTCATTCCCACATTCTCCTCTCCGTCACAGGGCACACTGGTACTGGCAAGCAGGCAGGCAATGGGGGTCCAGACTCCACTGCAGGTGGTCTTGTTTTCACAGGGTGATGTCCCCCCACCTTGCTATGAAACTAGCAGACCTTGGCTCCCAATCCTGGTCACAGGCAGAAGTCTTGCAGACCTCCTCCTCCTTGCACAGCACAACTGGCTGCTTAACAGTTGTTGGGGTCTCAAGCTCTCTTTCTTATAGTAAGTTTCCAGACACCATATGTGATTCATCACTCTGGGCCAGATGTATCAAAGTGTTTTACCCATTCTGTGTCAATGGGAAAATACTTTGGTACATATGGCCCTCTGACGTTTATGGTGGGGTACTGCTTCCTTTTGAAGTGCCCTATTTTCTCTTCCTCCTGAAAGCAGTCTGTCACAGCAGGAGTGAATCCAAAGCTAATAGCCCCACAACACAGGCCATGGGAGTGGCTAGGGTTTACATCTGGATGCCAGCCACACTGATATGTGTAGCAAAAGTTTGCCCCCCGGGCTTCAGCACTACTTTTTATGATTCTCTTATCAGCCCCATCTCATTCCTGAGATGTGCCCAGGCCCCTTCCTTACGACCTCTCTCTGAAGCAAAGAGCACACTTTGAAGTGTTCTGGGGAGCCTGGCTTTCCCTTCCTCCATTGTATCACAAACAGCTCAAAAGAATGCATCAATACACAAAATTCCTCTACCGCCTCTCCTCATGTTTCACCGTGCAACCATGGGTCCCTCAAAATGGAACCCAGTGTCTTCCACGTATTGTACCATTCACAGACACACATGTGGCAGCCCAAGCATACACCTAATGAACAGTACTACACCCTCAATGTACTGTACCACTTACACGCACACATACACCCAGCACATGCATATAACTTACACGCGCTGCACAGCACAACATCCTTTATGCAGTGTACCACTCACAGGTATGCCTACACCCAGTACATGCATTTAGCATACACACACTGCACAGTACTGCATTACCTCTGGATTGCATCATTCAGAGGTACACACACACCCAGCACGTGTAGAACACACATGCACCGCACAGCCCTATACACCAAACCAAGGTATGCCAAGGTGATTAAAGCACACAGCAGCAAAAAGTTAGGTGAGTGAGTATGTAGGCCTCCACCAGTGATACTGGTACAAAGTACTTGTTCACTCCTACTGATTAATACATGGAATGCTGCCATCAATGAGCTCATGCTGCTTAACACCTGGTAAAGGTAGGAGCCTTTTGTGACTTTGAGGGTAGAGATTTAGGAGCCCCTCCCAGTTCATAAGAGGGCAATCCATAAGACAGGCCAATGCCATGGCGCACACGCATGATCTGTGTTTGCCTATGACAATAAAAATTACCATTAGGGATCCAGACATCAGCACATCTGGGGCACTGAAAGCAGGGATGCACGTCCTTCACAATGCGAAGGACTTTTCTGTTCCAACACAGCTCAACTGATCACATCAATAAATAGTCAGCAGAATAGTATAATTATTCCCCATTCCCCAAAAATATTTCCCTGTAATACAGGGATTCTTGCCTTAAGAGTAGAGGAGCAGAAGGCCACTGCGATCTGCAAAAATCCAGCAGCTTAAAGTGGTGGTCAAATCCATTTTAGTCACATCAAGATATTTCTGAATAATGAATCTTGGGCCAGACGCATAATTTTTCAAAATTGTGATTACCTAATTGTGATTCCCTGCAAATCGCAATTAGATAATCGCTATTCTAATGTATGAAACTCATGGAGATCATTTTGCGTTTCCTAATAGGTCGCAAATTGACCTGGCTCATTAATATTCATGAGGCAGGTCGTAATTTGCGACTCAACAGGTAACACTAAACTCACAAGGATGGTGATCTGTTGGGCTCAGCAGACCACCATGTCTGTGACTGCTTTGAAATAAAGCTATCTTTTTTTTACGCAGCCTGTTTCCCTTAAAGGAAAACGGGATGCATTTAAAATAGAAACATTACAAGTTTCCTTTTATTTTTTAAGAGTAGGCAGTAGTCTGTGGGACACTGCTTGCTCTTACAAAAAGTTTTCGCTACCATTCTCAAAGGGGAAGGGGTTCCTTGGGGACCCCTTCCAGTTTTAGAATAGGTTACCACCTACTAGAAGTATGTGGTAAAATGCAAATGTTTTGAGACAGCATTTCATTCACAATACATTCCTGCAAGCCACTGCAGATAGGTATTGGGAAGGGACACCCTGAACACACCCCTTCCTAATACCAAATCGGAATGTACACGTAATTCCAAATTGTGATTCAGGAACATGTTACCCAATAGAAAATCTGAATTAATAAAATTCAGGATACATATGGCCACTTCTTTTGAGTAAGAGGGGAGGCTAGAAGACACCTAAGAGGCACTGTCATTGTGTGGCATGGTTAGTTTGCTTTAGACAATTATACTTAGTATCCTTGGAGTGGTTACCCCTTACTTTTTGCCTTCTGACCTCCTATTCTTCTGCCTTAATTTTTTGCTGGATTTAGGATTTTGTGCAATTTACAACTGCTAACTAGAACTAAAGTGCAGATGCTCGGTACTCTAAACATGGTAAAATTGAGTTTACCTTGAAGCAGCCGTTAAGTGTAACTTCCAATTGGGAAACGATAGACATTTAGAGTTTTGTGTCTCTGGACTCACAATTTAAAATCACATGAAGAAGTCTGAAAATGCCACTTTTAGAAAGTTGGCATTTTCTTACTTTAACCATTTTGTGTCTCTGCCTGTCTCTGAATACACGTCTGGGGTGGGGGACAGCTGGGCTTTTTGCATTCCCTCTGGACAGTCACACACAAAGAGAGCTGGGGTGTGACACTTGCATCCATATGGCCCATCAAGAGGCTGATGGGTCTTCCTGGGCTAAAGTGGAGGGAGGAGCTGACACACCTGATTAGTGTTGTGCCTCCATCCACACAAAGGGCTGCATAGCCACCTGTAGAGTGTCTGGAGCCAGGGAAGGAAGGGCAGGTACGCTGTGCACTTGAAAGGCCTCTCTGTGAAGTCTTCTCTACTTGAAAGGCTCAACTGGGTATAAGTACTGGACCCCAAACCCCATCAAATCAGAATGTTGCTGGAATAAAAGGACATTCTGGGGGTCATTCTAACTTCGGCGGGCGGCGGAGGCCGCCCGCCAAAGTTCCCCCGCCAGAACACCGCAGCGCGGTCAAATGACTGCCGCGGTGATTCTGACTTTCCCGCTGGGCGGGCGGGCGACCGCCAAAAGCCCGCCCGCCCGCCCAGCGGGAAAGCACCAGCAACGAGGAAGCCGGCTCCGAATGGAGCCGGCGGAGTTGCTGGTGTGCGACCGGTGCAGTTGCACCCGTCGCGATTTTCAGTGTCTGCCACGCAGACACTGAAAATCAATGTGGGGCCCCCAGGGGCCCCACGACACCCGTTCCCGCCAGCCAGGTTCTGGCGGTGAAAACCGCCAGAACCAGGCTGGCGGGAAGGGGGTCGGAATCCCCATGGCGGCGCTGCTTGCAGCGCCGCCGTGGAGGATTCCCTGGGGCAGCGGGAAGCCGGCGGGAAACCGCCGGCTTCCCTTTTCTGACCGCGGCTTTATCGCCGCGGTCAGAATGCCCCCGGAAGCACCGCCAGCCTGTTGGCGGTGCTTCCTCCGTCACCTACCCTGGCGGTCTATGACCGCCAGGGTAGGAATGACCCAATAAGCCCTATTGGTAGTCCAAGTCTCAGGAGTCCCACTCTGACTCTGTATTAAAGTCAAAAGAGTTCTAGTGCCTTAGTGCAAGCAAGTTACTCCGGGCAGAATGGTTCGACATCATTCTTACCTGTACCAGTATAACTGGAGCAAACAGAGTCTCTGAGTGCACCCCCCTGTGGGCACTGGAGCTGCAGCAGCTGTCTCCAGTAAGTCATTAAGGGTTCTTGATGTTCCTCCAAACTGGGTAAGTTCTTCAGCTTCTCCCACAGGTGGGGTGGGGCGGCTGAGGGGTGGGGTATTGAAGTTCCAGGTGTTGGTCCTCAAGCATGGCTCACATCCTGTAGAGTCACCAAGGCAGCATCTCTCCTCTGATAACGATCTCCACCAGGTCACCCATCTTACTTGATCTCGGTGACCACCTCTGGCATTCGAGGTCACCATCCTTCCACTGCACACAGGCTTCGACCCGATCAGCACATAAGCTCTCTTCTTGGTAGCCCCACCTGGCATATGCGGTCCATGACTTTTCACTGCAAATGGACTACGGCCTGCTCAGCACGGCAGTACTCTCCACAACGGTCTAACCTGGCATACTGGGACGCCAACTTAACATGACACATGGACTATAGCGCTCTTGGAATGGCAGTACTCTTCACAGCAGCCCCACCTGACATACCGGGTCACTGACTTAACCTGCACAAGGAGGATGACCCATTCGGTGCAGAAACAATCACTAATTCACTTCAAAGCAGCCCTCCTTTGCATATGATGGTCGCGGACTTCCCCTCACATGAGCAACAACCAGATTGGTGCAGCAGCCTTCTCCTCACACCTCACTATGGGAGATCCACTTAGCAGGATTTGCTCTGGACTTCGCTCATTCCCACATTCTCCTCTCCATCACAGGGCACACTGGTACTGGCAAGCAGGCAGGCAATGGAGGTCCAGCCTCCACTGCAGGTGGTCTTGTTTTCACAGGGTGATGTCCCCCCACCTTGCTATGAAACTAGCAGACCTTGGCCCCCAATCCTGGTCACAGGCAGAAGTCTTGCAGACCTCCTCCTCCTTGCACAGCACAACTGGCTGCTTAACAGTTTTTGGGGTCTCAAGCTCTCTTTCTTATAGTAAGTTTCCAGACACCAAATGTGATTCATCACTCTGGGCCAGATGTATCAAAGGGTTTTACCCATTCTGTGTCAATGGGAAAATACTTTGGTACATATGGCCCTCTGACGTTTATGGTGGGGTACTGCTTCCTTTTGAAGTGCCCTATTTTCTCTTCCTCCTGAAAGCAGTCTGTCACAGCAGGAGTGAATCCAAAGCTAATAGCCCCACAACACAGGCCATGGGAGTGACTAGGGTTTACATCTGGATGCCAGCCACACTGATATGTGTAGCAAAAGTTTGCCCCCCGGGCTTCAGCACTACTTTTTATGATTCTCTTATCAGCCCCATCTCATTCCTGAGATGTGCCCAGGCCCCTTCCTTACGACCTCTCTCTGAAGCAAAGAGCACACTTTGAAGTGTTCTGGGGAGCCTGGCTTTCCCTTCCTCCATTGTATCACAAACAGCTCAAAAGAATGCATCAATACACAAAATTCCTCTACCGCCTCTCCTCATGTTTCACCGTGCAACCATGGGTCCCTCAAAATGGAACCCAGTGTCTTCCACGTATTGTACCATTCACAGACACACATGTGGCAGCCCAAGCATACACCTGATGAACAGTACTACACCCTCAATGTACTGTACCACTTACACGCACACATACACCCAGCACATGCATATAACTTACACGCGCTGCACAGCACAACATCCTTTATGCAGTGTACCACTCACAGGTATGCCTACACCCAGTACATGCATTTAGCATACACACACTGCACAGTACTGCATTATCTCTGGATTGCATCATTCAGAGGTACACATACACCCAGCACGTGTAGAACACACATGCACCGCACAGCCCTATACACCAAACCAAGGTATGCCAAGGTGACTAAAGCACACAGCAGCAAAACGTTAGGTGAGTGAGTATGTAGGCCTCCACCAGTGATACTGGTACAAAGTACTTGTTCACTCCTACTGATTAGTACATGGAATGCTGCCATCAATGAGCTCATGCTGCTTAACACCTGGTAAAGGTAGGAGCCTTTTGTGACTTTGAGGGTAGAGATTTAGAAGCCCCTCCCAGTTCATAAGAGGGCAATCCATAAGACAGGCCAATGCCATGGCGCACACGCATGATCTGTGTTTGCCTATGACAATAAAAATTACCATTAGGGATCCAGACATCAGCACATCTGGGGCACTGAAAGCAGGGATGCACGTCCTTCACAATGCGAAGGACTTTTCTGTTCCAACACAGCTCAACTGATCACATCAATATATAGTCAGCAGAATAGTATAATTATTCCCCATTCCCCAAAATATTTTCCCTGTAATACAGGGATTCTTGCCTTAAGAGTAGAGGAGCAGAAGGCCACTGGGATCTGCAAAAATCCAGCAGCTTAATGTGGTGGTCAAATCCATTTTAGTCACATCAAGATATTTCTGAATAATGAATCTTGGGCCAGACGCATAATTTTTCAAAATTGTGATTACCTAATTGTGATTCCCTGCAAATCGCAATTAGATAATCGCTATTCTAATGTATGAAACTCATGGAGATCATTTTGCGTTTCCTAATAGGTCGCAAATTGACCTGGCTCATTAATATTCATGAGGCAGGTCGAATGGAGCCGGCGGAGTTGCTGGTGTGCGACGGGTGCAGTTGCACCCGTCGCGATTTTCAGTGTCTGCTGTGTTGGCCTGCTGCCTGCTGTGCTGTAGGAGGGACTGCTGCTTTGCTACCTCTTTACAGTGTTGGCCTGCTGCTTCTTGCCTAGGCGTGAGAAGGACTGGACCTGCTCTCTACATCCTTGGCCCCAAGTTTCTCCAAGAGCTTGCTGGCTTGTCCCCTGTTCTTGCAGTCTCAGGGACATCAAATACTGCCTGCAACTCTGCTCCTACTGCTGTACTCTGCCATCTGTGTGTTCTATTGTTGCCTGAGATGCCAATCCATTCTTGAACCTCAAAAGTGGGTTTGCAGCTGTTTCTCTGCAAAAATCGACGTATCCAAGCTGTTTCACTACTCTGAACCAACGTAGTGCTCTCTGACGCCGATGCATTGCCCATTCAATGACAACGCAGGAGCCGACTGCGAGGTTTGATGATGATGTGGCACCAATCCAAGAACATCATTTTGCAGCTCGATGACAACGCATTGCATACACTTCAACCGAGTTCAATGCAGATGCAGGATCAGACTGCTAGGCTCGGGACCGACGCATGTACCCCACTGCATGGATCAGAACTGACACACTGCCTTTACATTGCTTCACAACAATGATGCTTGCTCCATCTAAGGTACTTTTTCAGCAGGGTCTGCCCGAGTCCTGTAGCCGGCCTGCTTTCCATCACAGTCAGCCTGAACTTTGGATATACCCTGGCCCTGTGTGATTTCAAGAGACCTATTAGGGCTATTTGACTTCCAAGCACTACATTGCAGTTTATGCTTTAAAAATTCACGTCTTGAGATTTACTTATTGGATTTTTGCAGTTTTGGTCTTGCTTAACTCAGATAAATATTGTCTATTTTACTAGAGTGGTGTGGAGTCTTCTGGTGGTGTTTTTCACTGTGTTACTGTACTTTACGTGTTGCACATCTTTTGTAATTCCGAAGTATGATGGAAACAAAGACTTTAATAGTGATCAAAACAAATCAAGAGTCTTTACTTGGTGATGCACAAATGATAAATATTCACTGACACCCGATCATTTGTGTGCAATTTAGTTGTACCAGTTAAACTGTATGCCTGAGCAAATTTAGCGCCCATTTCAATGGAAAATGTGCTGTCTCTAAATAACAGTGAAGTAACACATGATTTGTTTACATTAAAAATAGCCAACCTCATGTCCATTAAAGTTAGGTGGGTAGCAAAAGTATGTCTTTCTAAAAATGTAACTGTTTTAAAAAATGTGTGTGGCACTGCTTTAGCGAAATGTTCAACAGTGTGCAAAAACAATGGTTTTGTCAATTGTATACTGAAAGGCTTTCACAACTGCGAGTAAAACACAAGGAACTACAAGGGCAGTACCAGTGAAAGCTTCCCTCAAACACAGACGAGTCACAGCATAAACCACAACACACACACACACTGCCTCTCTAATCAGTTGTTAACTGTAGCGCTGCATTTCAGCCTGTACAGATGTCCACTGTCTTTCCACTATATACTGTACATGCTATACAAATTTCATATGCATACATTATATCCAGTTCTCTGAGCAAAAAATGCAAAGCCGTGTACTATGAATTGAGTGCCAATCTATAAAGTACCTTTGGTGTATTGTGCTCAGTCCTGAAGGATACCTCTGTCATTTTGTATCCAGTTCTGGTGACCTGCACAATTCAGAACCAGGAAAACTGTGATAAGTCCCAGCTTCCTCACTCAATCAACTATGTGATCCTAGGTACTTAATTGAAAAACATCAGATACATAAATACATCACTGTGTGTGCTGTACACAATACTTTCTTGTACGTAGTGCATAATCTAAAACGTTGCTCCATGTATATTTCTACCTTACACCAAACATTGACACATGAGACCTGAGTTGTTTCTCATGGTTTGCTAATGGCATCGTAGTCAAGGCAGTTGGGGTTTGTTTCTAAGTTCATCTTTAGCAACTCACTTCTAATAATTACCACTTAATGCACTGATATAACCCAATGTGCGAAAATGACAGATCCTCCCCCCCCACCCCCCGTCTTGCCGTTTGTTTATATGATGCTCGTTGCATGATAACATGCCAGACATATTCATGACTCGGCTCCCAGAAACAAGCCAGACCGCTGGCTCGGCTCCAGCTAAGCTTACCCCCGTTAGCTTGCTGGCTCACCCACTTCTAGTCACTACTTGAGACTCGATTCTAGGGTGAAAAAGTAGTAAGAAAAGGGGCTACTGCACGTTTCAAGTACCTCTTTCCCGAGACCTATGAAACAGAAGCAGCGTGCGGCTTCGAGGCAGCTAAGAGGCTGCGAGCAAGGCTAAGTATAGACCCAAGGCATGTGCTCACTCACCTCCAGAGCCAAAACGTTAAGAAACAATATTTGCACGTGCATGTGTACACTAGTAGGCCGTGACGTGGACTTTTATTCCATCTGTTTAATTAGCAGGAGGCAAAAGCAATGGATGCCCGAGCTCTTCAAACTTCTTAAATTAAGCACACAAACTAAACATCAGACTAGCGTTTGGTTATTCTGCATTAAGCGCATCAGTCAAATGAAATGAAGTACAAAAAAGTGAGTCGCATATGTTCAAAGAAGGGTAAATATTATGCAGAACAAAATGTCTATGAACAAAGTGGCTGCAAAGTGCCACACCCACGTCCACCAAGTTCCATAGGAGTATAAACAAAGTATTGGAGGCATCTCGTAATTGAATAGCATAGAAACATTGCACCAAAATAGGAAACTGTCTTTGTAGGAGAAGTCACTCCCCTTTCACTTATCTTTAGCACTGTGTCTCCCAAACTGTGGATGGCGACCCAGTGGATGGATGCAAGCCGAATTTTTGTGGGTCGTGAAAGTCCAAGCAATAAATAAAGAAACCTTTAAATTCTGTATTTATCTAGACACATTTGCTGCCTTCATAGAACAAGATAAAATGTCAGACTAAATCATCTAGAATAATTGCTGCTTATGTTTTCTTAACATGGGGATTGGTGTGTACAAAATGCTCAGGCTTTGCAGTTACAGACAGTAAAATGAGTTATGTGGCAATCTCAGGGGGGTTCAGGGAGTTGGAAGGAAAGGCTGTAGGATCTAATTTTGTGTAATGCACAACAAAATGCAAATACCTGTAAAAGAACTGTACACATTCAGCAGTTAGAAGAGCAAAAATTAAGCACATTTTTTGTAATTCCGAAGTGTGATGGAAACAAAGACTTTTATAGTGATCAAAACAAATCAGGAGTCTTTACTTGGTGATGCACAAATGACAAATAATCACTGACACCCAATCACTTGTGTGCAATTTAGTTGTACCAGTTAAACTGTATGCCTGAGAAAATTTAGTGGCCATTTCAATGGAAAATGTGCTGTCTTTAAACGACAGTGCAGTAACACACGATTTATTTACATTAAAACATAGCCAACCTCATGTCCATTAAAGTTAGGTGAGTAGCGAAAGTTTGTCTTTCTAAAAGTGGGATCACGGTTTTAAAAAGTTTTGGTCGCACTGCTTAGCAGATGTTCAAAAGTGTGCAAAAACAATGGTTTTGTCTATTGTATACTGAAAGGCTTCCACAACTGCGAGTACAACACAAAGAACTTCAAGGGCAGTACCAGTGAAAGCTTCCCTCAAACACAGACGAGTCACAGCATAAACCACAACACACACACACACTGCCTCTCTAATCAGTTGTTAACTGTAGCGCTGCATTTCAGCCTGTACAGAGGTCCACTGTCTTTCCACTATATTCATGCTATACAAATTTCATATGCATACATTATATCCAGTTCTCAGAGCAAAAAATGCAAAGCCGTGTACTATGAATTGAGTGCCAATCTATAAAGTACCTTTGGTGTATTGTGCTCAGTCCTGAAGGATACCTCTGTCATTTTGTATCCAGTTCTGGTGACCTGCACAATTCAGAACCAGGAAAACTGTGATAAGTCCCAGCTTCCTCACTCAATCAACTATGTGATCCTAGGTACTTAATTGAAAAAACATCAGATACATAAATACATCACTGTGTGTGCTGTACACAATATTTTCTTGTACGTAGTGCATAATCTAAAACGTTGCTCCATGTATATTACCACCTTACACCAAACATAGCGGGCACATGAGACCTGAGTTGTTTCTCATGGTTTGCTAATGGCAGCGTAGTCAAGGCAGTTGGGGTTTGTTTCTAAGTTCATCTTTAGCAACTCACTTCTAATAATTGCCACTTAATGCACTGATATAACCCAATGTGCGAAAATGACAGCCCCCCCCGTCTTGCCTTTTGTTTATATGATGCTCGTTGCATGATAACATGCCAGATATGTTCATGACTCGGCTCTCAGAACCAAGCCAGACCACTGGCTCGGCTCCAGCTAAGCTTACCCCTGTTAGCTTGCTGGCTCACCCACTTCTAGTCACTACTTGAGACTCGATTCTAGGGTGAAAAAGTGGTGAGAAAGTAGTAAGAAAAGGGGCTACTGCACGTTTCAGGTACCTCTTTCCCGAGACCTATGAAACAGAACAGCGTGCAGCTTCGAGGCAGCTAAGAGGCTGCGAGCAAGGCTAAGTATAGACCCAAGGCATGTGCTCACTCACCTCCAGAGACAAAACGTTAAGAAACAATATTTGCACGTGCATGTCTACACTAGTAGGCCGTGACGTGGACTTTTATTCCATCTGTTTAATTAGCAGGAGGCAAAAGCAATGGATGCCCGAGCTCTTCAAACTTCTTAAATTAAGCACACAAACTAAACATCAGACTAGCGTTTGGTTATTCTGCATTAAGCGCGGTGAGTAGCGAAAGTTTGTGTTTCTAAAAGTGGGATCACGGTTTAAAAAAGTTTGGGTCGTACTACTTTAGCAGATGTTCAAAAGTGTGCAAAACAATGGTTTTGTCAATTGTATACTGAAAGGCTTCCACAACTGAGAGTACAACACAAAGAACTACAAGGGCAGTACCAGTGAAAGCTTCCCTCAAACACAGACGAGTCACAGCATAAACCACAACACACACACACACTGCCTCTCTAATCAGTTGTTAACTGTAGCGCTGCATTTCAGCCTGTACAGAGGTCCACTGTCTTTCCACAATATTCATGCTATACAAATTTCATATGCATACATTATATCCAGTTCTCAGAGCAAAAATTGCAAAGCTATGTACTAAGAATTGAGTGCCAATCTATAAAGTAACTTCGCTGTATTGAACTCAGTCCTGAAGGATACCTCTGCCATTTGGTATCCAGTTCTGGTGACCTACTTTTTTTATTATGCCCAGTACTGGAGTCCTCAGGTTGAGTATTGTTTTCTGTCCGGGAGACATCACATGGAGTATTATGTTGTGTTTATGTATCCACAGTACTGTGTCTAGTTCTTAATACTTCATATACACTATTTCTGCTTTCAGAGGTTTATCTTTCATATTGTGTCCACATCAGGAGGTGCTCTCTCTGTAATTAGATCTACAGTTCTAAAGCTTTCCTTGGGTTACTGTGTGGAGTTTTGGGGAACATTGCTGGCATATCATGAACAGCTCTTTAGTCCACATTCGGAGTGTTTTGGTTAGTTCAGCAAACTGGAAGTTATATTTCCAGTTCTGAATGTCATGTACACAGCTATACCATGTTAGTCTCATTTATATACATTTATTCTACTTATTGTTGGGCCTTATACTCTGTCAGCTGTCTGGGTGGGATCAATGACATAATATTGAAGCATACAATATTGAAACACAAAAATATTGAAAAATAAATACCATTCACATGGTACTTAACTAGTAGAACCACAAATATCGAGGGCACAAATATTGTTGTTAAAAATATCGTTTTTTACTTATATCAAAAACACAAATATTGTAAACAAAAATATTGTCGCCGTTAAGTAAACATACATGTTAAAGATATTGATTCACACAATATTGACTACAGTAATATAGCCAAAATAATTAAATTATCATGAATAAATATAAAAAACTATTTTTTAAATATAACATTTAAGATAAACCTAAAACATTTTATACACATGTATAAATTAAATATATTACATCACCAAATATCTACAATCATCCCAATAAAACATATAACTAAAATCATATTACAAGCTAAAAAATGTGCATCAACTACAAACACTTACATAACAACCTATATATTAATCAATATACATATACATATATTACCTAGTGGCGGTCGACACTAGGTAGTTATAGTTAGGACCTAGTTTCTATAGAAAAAGCATTTTTTGTTTTGCTAATAACTTTGGCGCCTTTCATGAGTCTGCATGAAATTTTCAAAACTTTTCCTTTGCTAAGTTCAACTTCTGTCTTTAAAGTTTCCGAGTGATATGTCAAGCGGGGGCCAAGGAAAAGGGGGAGAGGGTCACAAAACGCATTTTTCCATTTATTTGTCCATAGGACCTTTAGACACGCCTACAGACCGAACCACTGAACAGAATTACACCAAATTGGGCATGAAGGTAGATTCGGTTGCGTCGATCACGCTTTTTGTGATTTGGTGTAAATCCGTTCAGTAGTTCAGAGTAATTTGAGGCCAAAAAATATAGATATATAGGGACGTGGATCCTCAGCGGACCACCGCAGATTCACTCGTTACAAGAAAAATCTGATTGGCTGGCCGCAACCTAACAGAAAAGTTGTGGCAGCCATTTTGTCTGTCGCATCGGCTCGGGGGTGGGAAATGAAGAGCGAAAAAACACATAAGGAGTCAGAATTCCTGTACCTGTGTAGAACACATAGAGGGGTCCCTCCCTCATGGGCAAAAATTGCCCAATTATTTTTATATTGTCCGATTCGCGGATGGATCTACGGATTCGCGAATCCACTTGAGGATTTGCAAATCCAAAGAAAAATTGAAAAAAAAAAAAAACACCTTATCCAAAATCATGCTGCATATGGCCAAAAGCCGTGAGCAGCTTGGGTTTGGGTACATGAAGAAGGGTTGGCCTCCGGGCCTGGCCATCCAGGCCCTATGGCTAAACCACACTGTGCGCAGAGGTGCTTACATTCACATCTTTGCATGCTAAAAAAACATAGAAATTCACTGAAAATAACAAAGGTTACAGGAACTATACCTCATGCCCTAAGGTAAGTATAACTTGCACCATCGCCACGTGCAGCTAATTACTCCACATTTTATATCACTAATGACAACTTCTTTGTCATTTTTGATAATATCACTGCAAAATTTACAAAAAAATTATTGATCAGAAAACTGTGCATGGAGAGGACGCAAGTTATAGTTACCTTAGGGTGCAAGTTATAGTACTTGAAATAACTCTAACTGTAACTGCTCAATTTCTAAGGTTTTATGCGAGTAAATTCAGAACCTAACTATAACATCACTGTAGCCTTTGTTTTTTTCAGTGAATGATATATAATATATATATATATATATATATATATATATATATATATATATATATATATATATATACATATATATATATATCTTACCAATCCAAATCTGTAATACTGTGCCTGGAGTGGTAAAAGGCTTTTTTGTCATTTTACAGATCGGCATTAATGGCACTAGCTAATCCCATGCTTAAAGACTTTGCTGTAGAAATGGCAAAAGACTCTGAAACTTTCTAGCTCGGGGTGGATGGCACTGTGCTCATCCTATGCTAATCCTATGCTTAAAAACTTTGCTACAGACATTTGAGGTGAACTGATTTAAAGTGTCACTTATGCTGTAGGGTGCTCCATATAGGAGCTGCTCTCCACCTAAATTTCGGAACTAACCAGAGTTCTCTGTTTCGTTTTTGCAGATAGATAGCTAGATAGACAAAATTATAGTAAAAAATATCTATATATCATACATTATAAATAAAACTTAAATTAGAGTTTACCATAGAAGGGCACAACTGGCAAAAAACTTCAAACTACAAGTAAACTAACCATTAAAATAAATCAAATCATAAACAACTTTAACCAAAAAAATCAGAAAAAGAATTAAATCAACACTAGAAACGGTACACTACTTTAACCAGTTAGGTGTGACTGGTGGCCTATGTCTGACACCCGCACTCAGCCCCGTAGTACGGGTGTTGACTACTGACTGACTCTGCACAGGGCTAAAAGGAATCCTTTTTTTTTTTAGAGCTCGGAGGACGCAGAATCGCTTCCGCATCAGCCCCCGCACTTCTCCCACTCATCTGTGACATCAGCACACCGCGAGGCACCAGAGCAGTGAAAAGGAACAAGTGTGCACTCTCTCCCACTCTGGTGGGGAAAAAGTGCTTTAAAAGGCCTCCCCAAGTTTCAAGGAGGTCTGATTTTAAAGGGGTGAGTCAATGAGGCATCCTTGAATTGTTTCTTGGCTTTGGATTGATATCGCTCTGTAATCCACAGTCAAGAAACCCCACTAGGCCACCAGGGACCAGTGTTTGGGGGGGGTCAGCCCTCGTGGTGAATGGGACGATCCCCCCAGGGGGCATATTTATAAAAACAGAATGTGGTTATTCTCCTGTGGAGGTGATATTTCACCCCCTAAGGAGGTAAAATAGTATAATGATTAAAAAAAATAAGAACATTTTAGCAATTTAAAATGGTGCTGATAGATATTCAAAGCGCTGTACTTGAACGACCTGCCAAGGCTTCTGACATGGGTGTGCTAATCTTGCATAACAGTCATCCATCCAGTACATTATGTCAAGGATGTGCTTTTGGAGCGTAACGACTTGGTGGGTACAGAAAACAAATGTCCTATATAACAGCCACCTTCCCGGACAGCTGGAAACACGCTGAAATCCAACCCCTCCTCAAGAAACCCAAGGCTGACCCCAACGATCTCAAAAACTTCCGTCCGATCTCTCTCCTCCCTTTTCCAGCAAAAGTCATCGAGAAGATCGTCAACACACAACTCACCCACTTCCTCGAAGACAACTCCATCCTGGACCCCTCACAATCCGGATTCAGACGAAACCACAGCACGGAGACTGCTCTCCTCGCCGCCACAGATGACATCAGACATTAAATGGACAACGGCGAAACCTCGGCCCTCATCCTCCTCGACCTATCAGCCGCTTTTGACACAGTCTGCCACCGCACCCTACTGACCCGCCTCCAGGAAGCCGGCATCCAAGACAAAGCCCTCCACTGGATCTCATCCTTTCTCTCCGACAGAACTCAGAGAGTCCGACTCTCCCCCTTTCGCTCCAAAGCCACCAACCTCATCTGCGGCGTCCCCCAAGGATCCTCCCTCAGCCCTACTTTGTTCAACGTCTACATGGCCCCCCTCGCAAAAATGGCCCGCCAGCATCACCTCAGCATCATCTCCTACGCCGACGACACCCAGCTCGTCCTCTCCCTTACCAAAGACCCACTCACCGCCAAAACAAACCTCCACGAAGGACTAAAATCCATCGCCGAATGGATGAACAACAGCCGCCTGAAACTCAACTCCGACAAGACGGAAATCCTCATCCTCGGGCGCTCTCCTTCGGCCTGGAACGACTCATGGTGGCCCGCCGACCTCGGACCCCCACCCACCCCTGCCAGCCACGCAAGAAACCTCGGCTTCATCCTGGACTCTGCACTCACCATGTCCAAACAGGTCAGCACCGTCTCCTCCTCCTGTTTCAACACCCTCCGCATGCTCCGCAGAATCTTCAAGTGGATTCCAACAGAGACCAGAAAGATGGTGACCCAAGCCCTCGTCTGCAGCAGACTTGACTACGGCAACGCACTCTACACAGGCATCCCAACCAAAGACATCAAACGACTCCAGCGTATCCAAAATGCCTCCGCCCGACTGATCCTCGACATACCCCGCCGATGTCACATCTCCCTTCACCTGAGGGAACTCCACTGGCTCCCGGTGGAGAAGAGGATCACCTTTAAACTCCTCACCCACGCTCACAAGGCACTTCACAACGCCGGACCCTCCTACCTCAACTCCAGACTCAATTTCTACGCTCCCACATGTCAACTTCGATCCGCCAACCTCGCCCTCGCCGTCGTCCCCCGAATCCAGCGCAAGACCTGCGGCGGCAGATCCTTCTCCTTCCTCGCCGCCAAGTCCTGGAACTCTCTCCCCACATCTCTACGCCAGACCCAGGACCTCCTCGCCTTCAGGAGACTCCTCAAAACCTGGCTCTTCGACCACTAACTGCAGCACACCTCCACCCCCCCCTCCCCCCAGCGCCTCGAAACCCTGACGGGTACATAGCGCGCTTTATAAATATCGTGATTGATGATTGATTGATTGAACAGGACCCCGGATGGGCATTCATTTTTCTTATGGGAATGTGTGTTTTCTCTTGGGGCTGGGGGTGCTATTGTGCCACCCCCTAAGGAAAGCAAACATTCCCACAAAAAAGAAAAGAACTGTAGGTGTGGCTTGGCCCTGAAGGCAAGGATCGACCCCTTGAGGGCAAATCTTTTATTTATAAATGTGAGGCGATTGCTCCTCACCTTGGCCCGATGAAAACAAGCATATATATAAAAAAAGCCACACCATATGTGTCAATATTTATGAGAAAGATAACCTAAAATACAACAAAAACCACAAAAAATGTGCCAACGTGTCTGCTTGCAGTGAAAGGCCCTGCACAAAGGATGAATGGTCATCTTTCAGTTTCCTATTTCTGTATTTGGTGGCTCTACTGATGGTAATGAGGTGAAATCTTTGCCTTAGCAGTATTATCATGTTTTGATTTGATAAAATAATGATGCAATACTATCAGAAAATGTGCTGCATAATGCAGCTTAATTTCCTTTTGCTTGCCACAAAATGTAGTCCACACTGCCTCATAATTGGGTGCTATCCAGTTGCATGATTTCAGTGACCCTGCCTTTGCAGCAGAGCAACCGTAGCAGGTTAGACCAATCCAGAGAGGAGTCAGATGCGGCAGCAAGCACAGACCCAAGTGCTCTCATAGCAGCTTCTCAATTCAGTTTATACCCAAATTCCACCTTTCACTAGCGACGTTGGATGTAAAGTTGATACAGCCAATTTTTTGCCAATTGACTATGATCATCTCTTTTTTGATGTTGACTTCCTTGAGCAAACTGTGCAGAAAACAAATCTGCGTGCCAAACTATTTCTGAGGGGGCATGGAGGTAGTCTGGGGCCTCATTCCAGGGCACACCCTTGGACTCCCACTTCACTGGAGGAGTAGGAAGATGTTTTTGTGGCTTACGCTCAAAATGGGGTTAGTGCAGAAACGAAGCTTGCAGTCCTACTGGTCTACTCGCATGGTTTGGGTATCCCCCATCTTCGCATCATACAAGACCAGACATTGGTTTCTGCTATCACAGAGTATGCTGCATTTCAAAGACAATTCTGCTGCATTGCTCCGGTACCGTCAAGACCACGACAGGTTGTTCAAAATTCAGCCTGTCATGAACATTTGTCTGCCATGTTTCCAGAGATTTATACTCCTGAAAAGAATATAGAGCCAGATGTATCAAAGGGTTTGACCTATTCTATGTCTATGGGAAAATGCGTTGGTACATATGGCCCATAGTGATTGATGAGTGCCTGGTCCAATACAAAGGGCAGCTGCTGTTCAGGAAGTACATTGCAAGCAAAAGAGCTCCCAGTGGAATCAAGTTGTACTTGCTGTGTGAGAGCTCTACTGTCTATATGTACAAATTGTGAATGTATGTAGGGGAGGAATCCACTTTAAACCCTTTAGGTTGCCTTCCCACGCTAGGGAGTCATAGGAACGCTTGTATGGGGACTTGTCCAGCCACTCCTTCACAAAGGTAATAACGTTTATGTGGACAACTTTAATACACAAGTAGAGATGTTCAGTGATCTGTACAAAGCTGGCACTGTAGCATGCGGTAAATTTGTTGTGGCTGCAAAGGATTCCCACAGGAGCTTGTTTGTAAAAAGCTCCAGAAATTCCAAAGCACTGTGTTGCGTTCCAAGGAACTGCTTGCAGTCAAGTTCCCTGATATACGTGATGTGTACATGCTCATTACAATTCATGATGAGAGTACTTCCCTGTCACAGTTTGGGGGTCAGTTGGACAAAGTTCACAAGCCCACCTGTCTTCTTGATTATAAGTACATGGGCAGAGTGGATAAGAGCAACCAGGTTCTTCAGCCATACAATGTGAGTTTTAAAGCTCACACAGGAACACTCATGTTTTTCTGTGATTTTCAGTTGACCGTTACTGAAAGTCTTACTGCTACAGAAGCAGCAGCCTCCACTTTATACACTCTGGGGGATGTGGCAAGGCTGCAGGATCTACACTTTGACAATCGCATTCCTGAAACAACTAAAAAGATTGTACCATGTTGTCATTGTAGTGTCTGCTCTAAGCAAGGAACGAGGCAGGGGTCATGCTCACTGTCTCCACTGCCAATCTCAGCCAGCCCTGTGTTTTCCTACTTTCCTTATGTGTTACCATACAAAAGTGAAGTACTGGGGAACTGAATGAGGTGGAGCTGCCGTAAGGTAAACCATTCAATGGCTGTGCATGGACACCTACCTTTCATGGGCCACTACTTCACTAGGTGTGCAGCCGTATAATTTTTGTTCCTCAACTTGAGGAAATCATGGACTTGCCTATGGTCCGCTTGACACCTTTATCCACCATAAGAACATGGTACGTGTTCTGTTCGCTAATAAACAACTGCACATAATGATGGATGGAACATAAGCCACGTTGTCACTAAGTATCCTGTGTGGCAAAAATGTAGTCTTGATTAGATTTTGAAGTGTTTTTTATGGAACTTATATATACAACCAAGGAACAATGCGATTGCCCATGAGTGTAATCAGTCAAATAAATGTCCAGTGGGACTAATTCACCAAGACTTCTACTTGCTTTGAAAGTGTGAAAATTTAATTAGTAACTTGTATCATGATAAGTGTAACTGAAAAAGGATACAGGACACAATCTCTTGCATCATGATGATTTTGACATTTTTATTATAAGGGCAATATGCATTTTAGAATGTATCAAAATAAGTGTAGACAATGCAGTGTTCATATAATTAACTAATATGTTTTACAGCAATGTAGACACTGAACAGTTCAAGGGGTATGTATGGTTTTATATCAATCAAACGTAAGCAGAGATCCTGTCTGTTCATATATGGTATCTCTGGTGAATCATAACATGTTTTGAAAGCAACTTAGGGAGGGGATGTTGATGATTCGACATGTAGTTAGTCTTCTAATCAGAGCAAAAGTCATTTGATTAAGGTTCCTTAGAAATTATGGAATCTTGGGAACTTCAATAAGGCATCCTGTAAGCAATACATGCAAGAATACTTCAAGAAAGAGGCTACAATGTATACCAGGCTGGTCCGTTAGTCGGACAGCTACGTTGGGGAAAACAATTTATTCAGGAGAAGTGCACCTTTGTACAGTGTGAAGAAAGTGGTCACACCTACACATACAAGAGTATTTCGAGATAAAGCTAACAACACAAAACAGAGCCACTCGGTCCCATAAAGGAAAGGTAAATGGATTCCTCGGGAAAAGCATACCTTTCCTTTGTGTTACTCCTCCTACATGACAGCAGATCCAGCGGCAGTATGACATATTGTCTGGGGTGTGTCACATTATAGCAGAACCCCCTATTCCTTATCTCTCACTATAGCGCATTAGTGCATCTTGTGTCGTGGTTTCTTGGCCTACCCACATAAGTGGGGTATTGCTCTTATGGGGAGAGTAACGGTCCAAAATCTACAACTACCCACGTTGGAAAAAAGGCAAGTTTTCAGCTGGAAAATGTGATGGACTCATGTTGTGTTTTGGCCCATTTCCTGACCCAGGCGCTCAGGCTACCCACACAAGTGAGGTACCTTTCTCTTCCAGAGATTTACAAGAATGTTGGGTGGAAGGAAGTTTGAGGCTCCCCACAGGTTCCAGAGCTTTCCATCACAGAAATGTGAGTAAAATGTAATTTTCTAGTTAAAGTTTGAGGTTTGCAAGGGACAATTGGCAAAAACACCTGGTGAGAGCCTTGCAAGTCATTCCTTCCTTGATTCCCATGGGTGTCTAGTATTAAAAATTTGCAACTCTGCTAGGTTTCCCTAGGTGCCGACTGTGCTAGGATACAAAATGTATAGCTACCCAAATTGATAAAAAAGGGTCCTTTTTGAGTAGAAAAATGAGACGCATTCATGTTTTGTTTTGGCCTGTTAACTACCTGGGGCACTAGGCCTACCCACACAAGTGAGGTACCAAGTTTTATCCAGAGACTTAGGAGAATGTCTGGTGGAAGAAAGTTTGTGCCTACCTGCAGATTCCAGAAATTTCCATCACAGATTTGAGGAAAATGTGATTTGTCTAGTCAAAGAATGAGGTTTGCAAGTTATTCTGTATAATAAAACAGGACGAGAGCCACACAATTTACATCCATCCAGGATATTCCTAGAAGTCTAGTTTTAAAAAATGTACAGGTTTGCTGGGTCTCCCTATGTGCTGGCTGAGCTACGGTCTAAACTCTAGAGCTACCCAAATTGGGAAAAGGGTCAGTTTTCAGTGAAAAAATGGGATGCGTCCATATTGTGTTTTGCCCGTTTGCTGTTGCAGGCACTAGCCCTATCCACAAGTGATGTACCCTTTTTATCTGAAGACTTGTGAGAGCGTAGAATAGTAGAACACTTGCTATTACCAAATGGATTTCTCTGCATTTGCGTCTTTCAAATGTAAGCCAGTATAGTAAAAAGAAGACATTTTGAAAAATACCCTATAAATCATACTCTAGTACAGGTACCCATAAATTCAAGGATGAACAAGTATTCACCGTTCCCAAACGCCATAAATTGAGCTCATTTCAGAAATACATAGTTTTCCTTGATACACATTTTGTACTCTACATATGACACCATATGAATTGATCTATACTTAGAATACAATTAAAAACCATTGTTCGGTGCAGCTCTGTTGTGGGCTCTGGCTACCTTGGGTTCTTGTAGGACCTACAAACCCTATATAGCCCTACAACCAGAAGGGTCTAGCGGACATAAAGGTATATTGCTTTTGTAATTTAGCCATTGGGAGAAAAAGTTAGAGATGAAAACTTAGGCCCTGGTTACAAGTACAGCAGTCCTGGGACCGTCCTTATTGTGGTGGCCAACACAACACCGCCACAACCGCCAGGATCTCAGACCCCACGGTGCAGAAAGCAGTGAGAAATCACGGCGATGCTGATGCCAGCACCGCCATGTTGATCACAACCTACTTTTTCGCTGATCTTTTCATACCGGGGACACTGCCATGAAAAGGTCGGCTGGAAGGCAGAGAAGAGGCCACAAGCGGGGCCCCTGCACCACCCATGCCCATGTCATGAGAAAGGCAGTTGCCCAAGGGGACATCATAATACAGCGGCCTGGAGGCCACCAGCTTGGTGGCGTCATCCTGACTACCGTATTGGTCGTTTGAGAATCAGACCTCTAATGTCATAATCAGCACCTTAGTCACAATGACTGTTTTTTCCTACTCATTTTCAATATTTCTTTATTTCAGCAGTTATTTTCCTAGGAAAAAACTTGAGGGATCTACAAATATGACCCCTTGCTGAATTCAGAATTTTGTGCACTTTTTCAGAAATCTATAGCTTTCCTTGATTACCCTTGGATTTCACATTGGTTTCCACCACAAACTGGAAGTAGGTTGAGAGTAGGTTGAGAGCGAAAGAAATAGGGAAAATGGGCTACTTCTTTGAAAAATGCTGAGACGGTGGTACAAAATCAGTTTTTTTATTCAGCTCTGCATGTTCCTGATAGCTGGGAAGATGGTGACTTTAGCATAGCAAACAGTTCATTGATACAATTTTAGGGTAAAAAAACAAACACTTTTATCCGGAGCAGATTTTCCCTATTTTACTCCAAAAAATCAGAAATGTGCTATATTTTGTCTATTTTCTTGGCTCCCTCCAGGGGAATCCTAAAACCCTAGGGACTTTTAGAATCCCCAGGATATTGGAAAAAGGATGCAAATTTGGCATGGTTCACTTATGAAGAAATAGGTTTGTAAGCCCTAAGCGCAATCTACCCCAAAATGGCAAAAAAGGGCTCAGCACAGTTGGGGAGTAGGGGGGGGAGGGTTGAAGGCCCAGCATTTAAGGGGTTAATCAATTAAATACTTGAAAAACAACAAATGCTGCAAGACAAGGAAAATCCAAACAGACCCTCAAAGCAGAACTATATACCTCTCGACAACGACCTAACCAAGAAATTAAAACATATATTTAAACTTACTTATAAATAAACTTCAAACATAAAACAGCAAATAATTAATAAAACACTCTCCAAATTCTATCACTTTACATGCACTTTCTAAAAGAAAACTATAACAAACCAGCAAAAAGATATAACAAAGTAAGTATACATAAATTATAAAAAAATATAAGCTCATCTCACTAGCAAGTAAAAGTAAACCTAACACCTCATCCTCTACAAACTTCCAACAAATAAACATTTAAAATGCAGCTTCCACTTCTTTAACACAAGTAAAAAGAAAGCACTTGCTCCACATTAGGAGACTCCCAACGGGAAAGTTGCGAAACAGTGTGAAACATTTAAGAAGAGCATACATGCACGTAAAAAAATAGAAGCACTTTCATACTTTTAGATGTAAATAACAAAGTACAAACTGTACAACATTGTATACAGCCCAGTGTGTGGTGGACATCTATGGTGTTACACCTTATACTGGATCCAGGCAACCCTTATTAGATAGTATTACAGTGTTTCGATAGGCAGGGCTCTCTTTTGGTAGCTGTGGTGAGCACCCAAGACTTATCTGGGAGGAGTGTGAATTACTTGTAATACCACAGTAGTCACACAGTAACTTGTCTCATATGTAAGGAACCACACAGTACTGCAAAAAAAGGTACTTTATTATAGGAACACCAAACTAGATTACTATAGGCAAACCCTCTTCTGGAGGTAGGTACACACAGAATATACACATGTAAGTATTAGGAAATAGCACAAAATAGCAAGGGCCCTATGGGGGGGAGGCCAAACCACATACAGGGAGTGCAGAATTATTAGGCAAGTTGCATTTTTGAGGATTAATTTTATTATTGAACAACAACCATGTTCTCAATGAACCCAAAAAACTCATTAATATCAAAGCTGAATATTTTTGGAAGTAGTTTTTAGTTTGTTTTTAGTTTTAGCTATGTTAGGGGGATATCGGTGTGTGCTGGTGACTATTACTGTGCATAATTATTAGGCAACTTAACAAAAAAATATATATACCCATTTCAATTATTTATTATTACCAGTGAAACCAATATAACATCTCAACATTCACAAATATACATTTCTGACATTCAAAAACAAAACAAAAACAAATCAGTGACCAATATAGCCACCTTTCTTTGCAAGGACACTCAAAAGCCTGCCATCCATGGATTCTGTCAGTGTTTTGATCTGTTCACCATCAACATTGCGTGCAGCAGCAACCACAGCCTCCCAGACACTGTTCAGAGAGGTGTACTGTTTTCCCTCCTTGTAAATCTCACATTTGATGATGGACCACAGGTTCTCAATGGGGTTCAGATCAGGTGAACAAGGAGGCCATGTCATTAGATTTCCTTCTTTTACACCCTTTCTTGCCAGCCACGCTGTGGAGTACTTGGACGCGTGTGATGGAGCATTGTCCTGCATGAAAATCATGTTTTTCTTGAAGGATGCAGACTTCTTCCTGTACCACTGCTTGAAGAAGGTGTCTTCCAGGAACTGGCAGTAGGACTGGGAGTTGAGCTTGACTCCATCCTCAACCCGAAAAGGCCCCACAAGCTCATCTTTGATGATACCAGCCCAAACCAGTACTCCACCTCCACCTTGCTGGCGTCTGAGTCGGACTGGAGCTCTCTGCCCTTTACCAATCCAGCCACGGGCCCATCCATCTGGCCCATCAAGACTCACTCTCATTTCATCAGTCCATAAAACCTTATAAAAATCAGTCTTGAGATATTTCTTGGCCCAGTCTTGACGTTTCAGCTTGTGTGTCTTGTTCAGTGGTGGTCGTCTTTCAGCCTTTCTTACCTTGGCCATGTCTCTGAGTATTGCACACCTTGTGCTTTTGGGCACTCCAGTGATGTTGCAGCTCTGAAATATGGCCAAACTGGTGGCAAGTGGCATCGTGGCAGCTGCACGCTTGACTTTTCTCAGTTCATGGGCAGTTATTTTGCGCCTTGGTTTTTCCACACGCTTCTTGCGACCCTGTTGACTATTTTGAATGAAACGCTTGATTGTTCGATGATCACGCTTCAGAAGCTTTGCAATTTTAAGAGTGCTGCATCCCTCTGCAAGATATCTCACTATTTTTGACTTTTCTGAGCCTGTCAAGTCCTTCTTTTGACCCATTTTGCCAAAGGAAAGGAAGTTGCCTAATAATTATGCACACCTGATATAGGGTGTTGATGTCATTAGACCACACCCCTTCTCATTACAGAGATGCACATCACCTAATATGCTTAATTGGTAGTAGGCTTTCGAGCCTATACAGCTTGGAGTAAGACAACATGCATAAAGAGGATGATGTGGTCAAAATACTCATTTGCCTAATAATTCTGCACTCCCTGTACTAAAAAAGTGGAATGTGAGAATGGGTCCCCCACCATAGGATATTGAGTACTTAGTCAAGGACTGGGAGAGAGTGGAACTCCAAGAGGTAATTATCTAGAAGACCCCTAGCGACCAGGAGAGCAGAAGTAAGTTACCTGGTCGTCCCATAGGCTAACATGGGGACTTGTAAATGGAATATTGCAAGAGCAGGAACAGGCCAGTGGAACCCAACGGTGGATTCTGGATGAAGAGGACCTGCAAAAGAAGGGGACAGAGTCCAGTCCACGCAGGAGTGTCTAGGTGGGGCAGGAGGCAATGCCCACCCTTCTGTGGGTGAAGATCCGGGTCGATGGTGGTGGATTAACTCCAGCTGCGGAGTCCAGGATCTGCTGAGGCATCCCTGAAGTCATCTAGGAGCTGTCCCTTGACAGATTGCAGATGGGTCAGTTGTCAGGAGGACAACCAACAAGCACCAGCAAATGCAACTGGAGCTGCTGAAGATTTGCAGAGCTGAAGAGGACCACCAAGGTCCTGAGGACTCGACCCTTGGAGGGAGTCCGGGCTGACCCTAAGAAGACAGGAGAGCCAGCAGAAGCAGTCTGAGCCCCAATGAGCAACTCACTGGCAGGAGGCACAGTAAGACGCAGTAAGGCCCAGGCAGCACACCTGAAGAGGAGTCCCACGTTGCTGTAGCAGGAGAGAGGAGGCTGTCCTTGCAGAGTTAGAGTGCTGGGGGCCAGAGCTACTTGGAGCCTGAAGATCCCTCGGAGCAGGAGTCAAAAAGCCTTGGTTGCTGCAACAGTCGCGGTGCACAGGGAACCTGTCTTGGTGGAAGAGCCAAGGACTCACCCTCTCCCAAGTTGGACAGAAGGCAGGGCGGACCCACAGGGCCCCTCAGAACCACCACTTGTGTTGGAGAATCAACACTTATTGCAGGTCCAGAGGACAGCAGATCGCAGCAGCCGGACATTGCTGCCTTAGGTGCTTGCAGATGCAGGGGAGTAACTCCTTCACTTCACGGGAGATTCCTTCTTGCTTCTTTGGTGCGGCTGAAGTCTCGCCGACCCCAGAGGATCCACAGCCGTGGAAATGTTGCAAGTTGCTGACAGGAGCCACGGAAACAATGTTGCAAGGAGAGGTTGTCTCGGTGTTGCAGTCTTTTTTGGTTCCTATGAAGACCAGCAGCAGTTCCAGAGGCCAGGAGCAGAAGAGGTTGTTGCACAGGAGTCCTGGTGGAGTATTGTATGCAGAATCCAGGGACTCACCCGCAAGGGAGTCCCTAAACAGCCCAAAAAAGGGCTTGGTCACTTTGCAAGGTGACCATCTATCAGAGGGGGTCACTGGTGTCATCTCCCTATCCTGACCAGTCAGATGCTGCCAGGGGCCTCTGTCCATCTTGTTTTCAAGATGGCAGAGTCAAGTGGCCACCTGGAGGAGCTCTGGGCACCACCCCTGGGCTGGTGATAGACAAGGGAAGGGTTAGGGGGGCTCTGGACTGGTGCAAACTGGATTATGCAAGGAGGGCACCAAATGTGCCCTTCAAAGCAAACTGGTGGCGTGGAAACACTACCCCTCCTCAGCTTTGTAACACCTATTTCCAAGTGAGAGGAGGTTGCACCCCTCTCCCACAGGAAATCCTTGGTTCTGCCTTCCCCTGCTTGAGCTGGTCAAGCAGAAGGAGGGCAGAATTCTGTCTGAGGGGCTGCAGAAGCATGGGCTGCTCGCAGACTCTGGAAGGCTGGTAGGGGCAATACTGAGGGGTCCTCTAAGAAGCCCCCAGGGTGCATGGAATCATGCCACCAATACTGGCATCAGCGCTGGGGTATGATTACGACATGTTTGATACCAAACATGCCCAGGTTCAGAGTTACCATTATGTAGCTGGACACAGGTAGTGTACACAGGTAAAACGACTTCCCGCACTTACGAAGTCGAGGACATTGGAACTAGAGTTCGTAGTAGTCTGCTCTTGCAGGGGTGCCAACACACACAGGGCCTGCACCTTGCCCTTAGGGCTGGAAGGGCCTACCACAGGGGTGATTTACAGTGACTTGGTGTAGTGATCAGCAGTGAAAGGATGCATGAAATGGCAGTCCTGCAGACAAAGTTTGTATGGGCTCCCATGGGTGGCATATTAAATGTTGCAGTCCATGGGGGACCCTTGGTGTACAAATGCCCTGGGTACCTAAGTACCATATACTAGGGACTTACAGGGGTATACTAGTATGCCAAATGTGGAGTATAAAGAGTATCAAGACAACCAAATTTGAAGGAGAGAGCACTATCACTGGGGTCCTGGTTAACAGCATCCCAGCGAAAACAGTCTAAGCACACTGACAACAGGCAAAAAGTGGGGACAACTATGCCAGAAAGAGAGTCTTTCCTACAGATATATTGCCTAAAGTTCCACAAACACATCACAGGCCAACAACTATCTACACCCACTTTAAAATGTTTAACTGCATGAACTAAGAAAGCCACCAGCGATACTCCTCTTACCCCTAGAAGATATCAAGACATATAAATAGCTGAACATTCAAAAATGAAACCTAATGAGGCAACTTTCCTTTTATATGGCAACCAAAACAATGACACGTTAATTCTAATATTCTCTATCCCAAATAACTCACTAACACTAAACCAATGTCAAACCAGGATGATGGGTGGGACCCTCAAAATGAGTCCCAAACCATTCACTCAGAAACACACCATACATGGTGAATATCAAGATGCAAATATCCCTTTTATATATGTCCTACTACCGAAAAAAACACTGCAACACTTACTACCAACTCTTAAACGACATTATATAAATAACAAATAACTACCACCCACAAAAATAAATCAAAGACTTCGAGCAAGCCACGATTCAAACCAATTAAAACATTAACTCCCACACAACCATACAAGGCTGTTACTATCAATTCAATGAAAGCATATGTAAAAACCTACAACAGTCTGCATTAAGGGCCTGAGTTAGAGTTTGGTGGACAGGTTACTCCATCACAAATGTAACGGACATCCTGTCAGCCGTATTACAATTCCCTTAGGATATAATAGGATCATAATACATTGGACGGGATATCCATCACATTGGTGATAGAGTCCTGTCTGCCAAACTCTAAATCAGGCCCTAACTGTAGAAAACTGTTGAAAATTCTACAAACAGCTGGTATGTCTTTGAAATATATAAAAAAAATGATAGCATTAGCCTATGCCCCCTTCACATGGGTGGCTACCCATTACAGTTTACTAACAGAAAGCCATTTCTACTATCAAACCGAATACAAACTAAATCCCCTAATGTATTATTTAGAAGACTCTTGAGTTGGAAGACTGCATCGCTCCAGGCACAGACACCAATCCAAATTTTCAAATACCATGGGGTGGAATCTTTATGACAGCACATTGGCACAGGAAGCAAAAACAAATAACACTGTGGAAGTATGCCAAAATTCCTTCCAGTTCAAACTAGGCAGAACCCAACCTACACTCTATAAATTCATAGAATCATTACAAAAAGAGAGAAATTACAAATAACAAAGAAAGGAGCAATCTGTTAGCTAAATTGCACCAACAAGAGAGTAGTTTACTTAGAAATACTATCCAAAAGCATATTATAAAACAAAAAGTAATCTACAAAATTCCCACAAAATCAAAACCCACATGAAAAATTATGTTTTATATAAATAATAACCATACTGTTTTATTACATCAGTCTAAAATTAAAATAAACTCCAATCAATGTTAATTAAGACTGAAATACTAAAACAATATATAAATTATTTACACAAACCAAAATACATCACATAAAATAAATACAACACATAAACCACAGAATTACAAACAATCACAAAATGTTTACAAAACCAACAAAATATAACATTTGCCACCCAAAAAGAAATTAAATAAATTTGATTTACTGGGCCTCATTACAAATCTGCCGGTCTTCAGACGGCCAGGCTCGTGGTGGCAGTCAGACTGCCTCATTCCTGGTGGTTGGACTGCCAAATTACGACCCTGGTGGTCGGACCGCCAAAGGACTGCCGCCACTGCCATGAACAAGGTTCCCAACGAGTAGGCTGCGGTCAATGTCGTGCTCAGCCACGGCGGTGCTTAAAGCAGCACTGCTGTGCTTATCACAACTTCAGGCTTCTCATGGCGAGGCCCCTGCCATGAAAAGGCTGGAGAAAGCCAGTGCTGGGGGCCACTGGGGTCCCCATGCACTGCCCACAACCATGCCATGGGCAGTGTAGGAGCCCCCTTGCCCAGCACCCTCAGATTGCACACTGTCATCTACGGCAGACAGTGTGTATTCCAAGGGTGCTGGGAGCACGCTCTGTGAGAAGGTTTTGACCTCAGCTCCATTAGGAGCCAAGGCCAATGCCAATGCCAATGCCATTGCACGGTTTCCACTGCGCTGACCGGTGGAAACCTCTGATTTCCGAGGTTTCATCCACTCAACCCAGTGGAAATCTTGTAATAGGGCCGGGGAGAGAGGAGACCGCCAGATCTGCGGATGTCTGCTCTCCATGGGGCTGGCTGGTCAGCCCGCCAACCTCCTAATGAGGCCCTTACTGTTTTGTGGCTGCAGATCTTGCTCTGTATCCACGTAGTGAAAAGTAATGTTCCACTAAAAAACAGCCCAAAAAGAAAAAGAACGCAAAAATATAACAAATCCAATAGATATTCATTGAAGCAATCCAAAGTATCTAGGAACTATTAAAAAACCTGAAAATAAATTTTAAAAACAGAAGTGTGCTGGAAAACCCCAAAACAAGGAAATTAAAGTAAAAAAGTATTATTTTATTATAAACCAAAAGTAATATCCTTTCAAATAAACTAGTAAAGTAACTCCCAATGTCCACAGGACACAAACTGTAAACAAGAAAACCCACTTACAAAACACATTACATTCCCAAAAATGCACATGCATCACACCTAATCATCATAAAATAAGCAAAATAACACGATGTAACATAACAATACTTTACTAAAAGTAGGAAAACATAAAACCGCAAATTAGTGAAACGCGAACAAGTTACTTACCTTTGGTAACAAATTACCTGGTAGAGACATATTCTAGTTACTGATTCCTTACCTTAAAATTTCCCCCCGGCGTCAGTCTGGATCCAGAGATTTTTCTTCGAGCAGTACCCTTGCGCGTTATTAGGTGACGTTGGTCGACTGCGCGTCCGTTGTTGGCGTCGTGGTTGTCAGATATGATGTTGCGGGTGCACTGACGTCAGTTTCTTTTCACGACTTCCCACACCAGAAGCACGGAGCCATGAAGAACACTGACTCTGGTGCACCAGAACTAGGGCCCTGAAAGGGAATCCCTCACCCAATAAATCAGTTTGCGGAGAGGGAAGGATGGGTGGGTCGGTAAGGAATCTGCAACTAGAATATGCCACTACCAGATAATTTGTTCGAAACCACAGAAGGAAATTAAATTGTTCATCTGATAGAGATTTCTAGTTGCAGATTCCTTACCTTATAACAGATTCACAAGCAATACCAGAGGGGGTTTGGGTAGACCATTTTTCATCTGTATTTCAATCTGCAGATAATCCCAATGATGGAGGGGAGGGATGTGGCCTCCCACGATTGGCTACTCCAAATCCAGCTAAGAGTGCCATCTTACTTGAGGCACACGAGATTAGTGCAGCAATAACTAAAATGAAACTAAGGAAAGCCCCTGGCCCTGATGGGATACCGGTTGATCTATTTAAATCTCTACCTGATCTGTGGGTTCCATTAATCACAAACGTTCTGAATATTGCTATTCAAAGCGCTATTCCCTCTTCATGGTTAACAGCAATTATCGTTCCAATTTTCAAAAAGGGTAACAGGTTTGACCCCTTTTGTTATAGACCCATTTCTTTGATAGACTCTACTGCAAAGATTCTGGGGAGTGTCATCCTGACCCGGCTTGAGGATTGGGTTGTAAGGTCAAACATTTTATCGCCAACTCAATATGGGTTTAGGCCTGGATTAGGTACAGTGGACCAGGCCCTAAATTTACATCTCATCCTCAGTAAATATGTAATTGCCAAAAGGGAATCTATCCATTTAGCAT
The DNA here is from genome assembly GCF_031143425.1 of Pleurodeles waltl. Classification (NCBI taxonomy): domain Eukaryota; kingdom Metazoa; phylum Chordata; class Amphibia; order Caudata; family Salamandridae; genus Pleurodeles; species Pleurodeles waltl. The sequence continues at coordinate 1,028,509,819 of NC_090440.1, forward strand.
TCATAGACCTGTCTAGTGCATTTGACATGGTAAATAGAGCAAAATTGTGGGTTATAATGGATAAAATGGGGATTGAGCAGGATTTGCTAATTTTGATCAAACGCTTATACTCCGACCTCCATATTTTAATCCAGTTTGGTCAACACGAAGAAAGGTCCCATCCCCTTGCTTCTACTCGAGGTGTCAGACAGGGATTTACACTGGCACCTTTCCTGTTTTTATTGTACATAAATGGCTTGCACAATTGTTTGGTCCAAAATGGCAAGGATTTCCCAAGGATGAGTTTTAGACAATTGCCAATTTTATTATATGCCGATGATGCTGTTTTAATCGCTCGCACTGCCAATGGTCTACAGACTCTCTTGGATCTTTTTTTACCACACACACGAGAGCTGGATTTGAAAGTCAATTTTAAAAAATCACATGTTATGACCTGCGGCCCTAAAAATACTCGTACCAGATGTTTTAGAATGGGGGGGAATACCCTGACAAAGGTAAAAGACTTTTGCTATCTAGGTTTGTATTTAAGTTCCACTCTGTCTTGGAAATTCCATTTGAATTTTAAGCTTCAACAATTGATAAGAAATGTTGAGGCAATCTTTCGCTTTGCCCGCAGATTAGGGCATAGACCGGTCCATCAGATCCTCACGCTCTACAATTCTAAATGTGTTTTGGCGGCGATCTATGGGTGTGGCCTTTGGGGATATATTAGTCCAAATACTTTGCAGCTTGCAGAGAATAAATTCCTTCATCGGCTACTTATGGTACCTAGGAACATAGCGAACATTTTATGCCATGAGGAATTAGGAATCCGCTATATTACAGATCTGATAGATATTGCCCCACTTTTGCTATGGATAAAAGTATGGTCAAATCCGGTGGCTACTTTAACAAACGATTATGTGTAAAAGACTGTCTCTCATTATCAAACTGTAACAAAATTCCATGGCTAAACTTTGTTCACAAAGGCTTCCGAAACTTGGATTTGGAGTTTATGTATTTTAAACCAGAGCTTATGCCAGCTAATGCGAAAGAAATTGTTAAACTTCAACATAAAGAGTATGTCATGAATCTTAGATACCAAATGGCAGAGAAATTGAGCTCTTTTAATTCATATACACACATTTTATCATCAGACTTGTTAGAATCTTATTTTGTTTGGTTCCCGACCCCTTCTTTATATTCTTTACTTGTATCTTTTAGGCTTAATCTGATCCATTTTAGAGTGGCGTTTCCGATAAAATGTGTGTGGGAAAAAACACTACCTCTATGCCCTTGTGATAACTTTTCAAAACAAAGTACTTGCCACTTTATTTTATTTTGTAAACTTTACTCGGCTCCCAGGAGATCCTTTTTATTACCCATTTTGCGTAATTTGCACACTTCTTCCTACAAAGAAGGACTGATTGGCATCCAAAGCCTCTCAACCAAACAAATTTGTATTTCTATTCTTAGTTTTATTAAATCCGCTATCACTATTAGAAATCAATATGAATTGGTAATGTGATCATTTATTAAGAGAAATTAGGCATTGTCCTTTTACTATATTGTCTCATTGTTATATATGTTTTTATAAGCACTCATTTTTTTACTGTTTTAGTAAGCTTGGGTGGTAAATTTAGATTTAATAGACTTATTTTAATGAATGTTATAAGTATTGTATTTTATGATGATCTTTATGTATGCATGTTTACTTTTGTGGCTAACCGTCGGATAAAGTTATTTTGACTGACTGACACAAGCAATACCATCCCCGGAGGAGGGTCTGCGAACCAAGATTATACTACGAAGGTTTGCAGGACCGAATGGTCAAGGTAGCCGTCCCTTTGGACCTGACTGTACAGGTAGTAGTGTTTAGTAAACGAGTGCAAGGACACTCACGTTGCTGCCTGGCAGATGTTGAGGACTGGAACTCTACATGCTAATGCAGTGGTTGCAGCTGTAGCTCTGGTAGAATAAGCACACAAGCCCTCCAGGTGTTGCTTCTTAGCCAACGAGTAGCACATTTTAATGCAGAGAACCACACACCAGAAGATGGTTCTCTTCTCCACTGCCTGATATTTATTCACAATTACATAGACCAAAAACAGTTAACTGTCCACCCAGAACTCTTTTGTTCAATACTCTTTTTGGGGCCAGGCGGTGGAGTCTCTCCTCTTTCTTAGAAAGATGGGGAGGGAGGTCAGGTAAAAAGTAGGCAAGATGATCGATAGGCCTACATGAAAGGGTGTGACCATCTTAGGCAGAAAAGATGCTGTAGTATGAAGCACCACCCTGTCAGGGTGGGTAGAGACGGAAGATGACTTTGAAGAAAGAGCCTGCAGCTCACTCACTCTGCAGGCAGAGGTGACAGTTACATGAAGCAGCTCATAAGGAGCACACATAAGATAGGTAAGAACTAAGTTCAAATCCCATTGGGGCATTATGAATGGAGCAGGGGAAAAGAGATCGGTAAGACCTGTAAGAAATCCTCCAACAATGGGGGATTTAATTAAAGAGGGTTGATCAGGCAATCAGAGGAATGCCGAGATGGCAGACAACTAACCCTTAAAGGGTGCCCATTGCAGAGCCCTGTTGGGCCAGAAAGAAGACAAACCAAAGAAACTTAGAAAGAGAAGTGTTGAGGGGGTCAACAGTCTTGTCTGTTTACAATGCCACAAGTTTGTTCCAACTATAGGCATATACTCTTTTGGTGGAGGGATGCCTGGCTGCCAACCTACCATTGCAGACTTCAGGCGCAAGATAAAAAGCTGTCAACTGCCACCACTCAATCTCCACGCAAGAAGAGGGAGACTGGACAAGTTCAGGTGGAAAACCATCCCCTGCTGCTGCAACAGAAGATCCTCCCGAAGGGGCAGTCTGTTTGGAGGATCGATGGCCATGCTCAAGAGCTCGGAATACCATACTCTTCTTGCCCTGCCCGAAGCCACAACAATGACTTGGGCCCGGTCGTTCTTGATCTTCTTGAAAACTCTGGGCAGAAGTGGTATTGGCGTAAAAGAGGCCTGAGGTCCACTCAAGACGAAAAGCGTTGCCGAGCGAGTGCCATCTTGGAAACGGCAATATACAAAATAGCTGAGATTGCGTGTTCTCTGCGGAGGCAGACAGATCTAACCAAGGCTCTCCCCACTGCTGAAAAAGAGACCTTGTGCCACCTCCAGTAGGAGACGCCATTCGTGATCAACCAGGCATTGACAGCTGAGTTTGTCTGCTCTGACGTCCAGAGAGTCGGCCAGATGTTGAACCACAAGGGATATGCCCTGATGTTCCAACCATGTCCAGAGGCAGAGAGCCTCCTGACTACGGGTCCAAAACCACACCCTGCCCTGTTTGTTGCAGTACCACATGGAAAAGTTGTTGTTTGTGAACACCTGCACCACTTTCCCTTCAAGAGAGGGAAGGAATGCTTTGAATTCTACTCTGTTGGCCCTGAGCTCCAAAAGTTTGATGTGGTGCTTGGACTCCACTGGAGACCAGATCCTTCTGATCTCCGCCTCTCCCAGGTGGCCGCCCCATCCCAGACGTGAGGCATCCATCATTAGCAGGATGCAGGAGGCCATGAAGGCCAGCAGCCTCAGAGTCATTCTCAGCGAAATCCAGGGAATAAGCGGAAACATCAATATCATAGCCTGAATATGCTGGACTCACCACTCAGGAGTATAGGCCCCAAACTGCACTGTGTACAGAACAGCTCAGATGAAACCGAGCATCTGAATGGGAGTCATGTGTGACTTTGGCACATTTATAGTGAACCCCAGCGAATGCAGGAGGTCCACCGAAGTCTGAAGGAGGGAGAGGACAGCCTGGGGCAAGCTCACCTTCAACAGCAAGTCGTCAAGGTAGGGGAAGACTGAAACCCCTAAACTGCACAGATGAGCTGCGACCACCGCCATCACTTTTGTGAACACCCGGGGGGTGCTGGAAAGGCCAAAGGGGATCATGGTGAATTGAAAATGCTTGTGCTCTACCACGAACCGCAAGTAACGTCTGTGGGCAGGCAGGACGGGAATATGAAAGTAAGCATTCTGCAAGTCCAACACTACCATCCAGTCTCCAGGGTCCAGTGCAGATAGAACCTGAGCCAAAGTGAACATTCTGAACTTCTCCTTCCTGAGGATGAGGTTGAGGGCCCGGAGGTCGAGGATAGGGCGTAGGCCCTTGTCCTTTTTGGGCACCCAAAAGTACCAGGAATAAAAACCATGCCCTACTTCTGGGGCAGGGACCCTCTCTATGGCTCCCTTGGCAAAGAGACCTTTAACCTCCTCACGGAGAAGTGTGATCCTTCATCATCCGATCATAGGATAGTGGCATGGAGAGAGGAGTAGGACTATTTGCAAAACCCACCTGTCTGACTGGCTGGCGGCCCAGCGGGACAGGTGATGGTGAATCCTGCCACCTACTTGTCACTGGTGGGGAAGCGGCAGATCAGGAAGGTTTGGAGGCTGCAGCTGAGGGAGGGGGGTGGACTGGTTAGACCGCTGGGTCCCAGATCCACGTGAACCCTGGATCCCAGGTCCCCGGCCATGCAGGGGCTGAGAAACATGCGCAGCGCAGTGGCTGGCAGGGAACAGACATGGTTGGGCACCCCTTCTGTAGCCACCAAGGGGACGAAAAGTAGACTGAAGTGGGGGGGGATTGGCAGCACTGAGGCTAAGGGGCTGGGACATAGCCCGGAACTCCTTAAAGAGCTCGAGCGCCGAGTCTGCTTTGTCCCTAAAGAGACTGGCGCCATCAAAGGGCATGTTCATCAGAGTAGATTTAACATTCCCTGAAAAGCCAGATGTCTGTAACCAGGTGTGTTTCTTCAAGGCCACCACTGAAGCAACTGATCTGCCCAGAACGTAGGTCATGTCCAGCCCACATCTGATTGTGAACTTTGCTGCATCTCTCTATCAACAACAGATTTAGAGAGAATGTGCCGGCCTCCTCCGTGACCTGTGGCAGCACTTGCGCAACCGTGCCCCATAAAGTATGTGTGTTAACGGTCCAAAAGGCATGCAGTGTTCAAAGATCGCAATGCCAGGCTGGAGGAAGAGAAAAACTTCTTCCCAAGATGGTTCCACCTATTTGATTCCCTATCCGGGGGGAGCAGAAGAGAATGCGCCATGGAACATTGAGGCTTGGATTACAAAGCTCTAGGGGGTGGGGTGTTAGGTCAGGAAAGCTGGGTCGTTAGGCGCAGGCCTATGGGGATGGGCAATTTGTCCTATTAACAGGAGCTCCTGTGCTGGGTTTGGACCAGGTCCCCAGCAGGACATCCAGGTGAAGGGCAAAAGGGTTTCTGATGTGGAAGCCCCAGGCTGAAGCACCTCAGTCAGGAGGTTAGTCCTGACAGCCATCAAATGCAGCTTATGGCCCGAGACCTCAGCCGCTCTCCACACCATCATTGAGTAGAAAGCCCCCTCCCCCGTAGCCACGGTAAGTGGAGAAAGAATAGCAGCATCAGGGAAGGTATCCAGACCTCTGGCTTCGCCCAGTTTCTGAGCCCAGTCCATAGGGTATTCAAGTGGAATTCTAAAGGGTCTAGCGACTCCTCCATACCCTAATTGAAGTCATACCCATAGATATTAGGGTCAACATCCAATCTGGGGAGCAGAGTCACCACTGAAGTCAGTTTCAGTGTTGGGTGACACCGCTCCAGCTCCATGTCAGAGTCGGCGATGAGTATGGGATTGAAGTCGCCCATGGGCCCAGATGATGATGGGAGCATTGACGCCAGAAGTGTTGTTGGGGAAGGTCGCAAGGGTACGACCGACACTGGTCCAAATCTGGAAGCAGATCCTTGGGTGCCCCTGGAGCAGAGAATAAAGGAACCAGCGCGGAACCTGAAGAGGGCCCCTTCTGACTGCGTGGAACCTGAAGGCGTCCCGGCAGGGCCAGACTGCCCAAAGATGAGGCGCATGGCCTAGTAAAATTCTTGTACCAGGGCAGGGCTGGGTCCAGCTCCCAGAAACCCTGGGAGGCACGGATTTGACCCAGAAGCAGCCTCTGAAGACGAAGGCCAGAATCGAGGACGCTCCTTCGCCCGCGTTACGTTGTCCAACCGACTGGGTGAAGTGGAAGAACACTTGTGCTTCTTCGACTTCTTACCTGAGTGACCTGACGATGTGGAGTCGGACGAGGAGTCAAAAAACTTTGACAAAAAGTGATAGGCCAGTGAAACAGCAACTGTAGGGTAGCTTTTCTCCGGATCTGCACGTAGGCTGGCGCGGAAAGAAAAGAATGACGTCAGCGCTCCGGGTTGGTGCCTATATTTTACTTGCGATGTCATATCCAGTGACCAAAACGCCAATGACAGACGCTGCCGATGCCACCTAACGGAGCGCAAGGTACTGTTTGAAGAAAAATCTCTGGATCCAGACTGACGCCTGGGGAAATTCTAAAGTAAGGAATCTGAAACTAAAAGTCTTTATCAGATACTACTATTAATATAACAAAATCTACAAGAAAATACAAAGACAACTATAACTAACCTCTAGACTGCCCCCTACACCCCCAACCCTCAAAACCCTTATAAAACCTTATAAAATAACTTACCTATTACAACGAACAGCACCTTATATCGACCTGGATCAGGGAAAACCGACTAAAAATGACACAAGTACATTAAAAAATAGAAGGTATCTGTAAAAATGAAACTAACAAAAAAAGACTATCTCCCCATAGAAATGAATGGAAAATGATTTTAAAATGTTGAATAAATGTATGAAAAATTTTAACACTTATTAAAGATGTAAAACTTCAGAAAAAGTGGTAACAAATGTTAAAAAATAGTAAAATATAATCTAAATAATGTAATAAAATATATAAAATTATTTAATATGTACTGAAACGTGTGATAAAATGATGCTGAAAATATGTGCATAATATGACATGTATATAAAACAATTGTTAAAAAATGTTAAATAATGGAAAAGTGGAAAAACTACAAGATAGAATACTATTTAATTATGATTTAGATTTTTTAATTAATAATAAAAAAAATAGCAGTTTTGCATTTATTTACCTATATGTAAATGTTTATTTTTAAATTGAAAATACATATGTTTAAAAATTTAAAAATATACATTAAATAAACTTTGAAAACATAAATGTGAAAAATGATGTCTTTATTTTATGCTATACAAAAATATATAATAAATGATATTATTTATTATGAACATACTAAAATTATAAAAGTAATCTCACTCCAACATAAACAATTTGTAAGAAAGTGTTGGGCACTAAAGGGGTGATATTTACAATTCCCACTCCAATCTAATCAATTTGGGGAAGGTGTTGGTCACTAAAGGGGTGACATTTAATATTACCATGCCAATCTACACCATGTTGAAGAAGGTGAGGTGTTGGACACTAAGAGCCTCATTTTGAGTTTGACGGGCAGTGGCAGAGTTTTGGCCTGCTGGCCCAGTGAGAAACTGCCCAGAACATTGACACCGGCACGTAATAGAGCCAGTGGCAATGTTGCAGTGCGTCAGATGCAACAGGACCCGTTGCGCTTTTCACTGCCTGTAAATCAGGAAGTGAAAACCACGACGGGCTGCCCAGGTGGGCCCGCACCCCGTCTCCGCCAGCCTTTGCATGGCAGTGGAACCGCCATGCAAAAGCTGGTTAACACAGGGTCGTAATCCCCAGGGCTTCAGACCCCTGGCACCGCCAGACCACCGGCCTGCGCAAATGTGGTGGTGCTGGCGGTCCGACCATGGCGCTTTCGCCACGGTCGTAATGTGGAGGCCAGACCGCCGCATTGGAGGTGGTCCGACTGACACCGCAAGTCTGGCGGTCCTAGGATCCCCAGACTCATAATGAGGGCCTAAATGGTTGACAAACACTATTCCTATTCCAATCTATACCAATTTGGAGAAGGTGTTGAACAATAAACGACTGACATTTACTTTTCCCGCTCCATTCTATCCCAATTGGGGTGAAGGTGTTGGACATTAAAGGGGTGACATTTATAATTCCCACTCCAATCTACACTAATTTGGGGAAGGTGTTGGACACTAAAACGGTGACATTTTCTATCCCCACTCCAGTCTAAACCATTTTGGGTAAGGTGTTGGACACTAAAGGGGTGACATTTACTATTCCTGCTCCAATCTAACTCTGTTGGGGGGAGGTGTTGGGACAGTAAAGGGGTGACATTTATTATTCCCACTCCAATCTATACCAATTTGGGGAAGTTATTGGACAGTAAATACTGACATTTACTATTGCCACTCCAATCTATACCAATTTGGGGAAGGTGATGGGCACTAAAGGGGTGATATTTACTATTCCCTCTCTAACCTAACCCTTTTAGGGGAACGTATGGGACACTAAAGATTTGAAATGTATTATTTACACTGCAAAGCAAAACATCAAAAACAAAGTTCTACATACTTACGGGGCTGTTATGAGTTTGGCAGTCCGACCGTCAGACTGCCAAACCCACAGGGATGAGGCCGACGTCAAGGCGACAGTCTCACCCCCTGTCGTATTACAATGTTTCCACCAGGCTGACCATTGGAAACATCGTATTATGACGTTTCTGTCAGTCAGCCTGGTAGAAACAGTGTGGCGACATTGGCCTCGGCTCCATTAGGGAGCCAAGGCCAATGCATTTACACACCAGTACCCTTGAAATGTGCACTGTCTGCATAGCAGACATTACGCATGCCAGGGGTGCTGATGGGGGGGCTGCAGTGCAGGGGCCCCCTTTTGGCCACCAGCACTGGCTTTCCGTCAGCCTTTTCATGGCAGTGGCATAGATTAGCTTGTTGGCATGCTAAAACTTCCACACAATAATGTTTAGTCACAGTGTGTGGTGTAGATCATGTAACTGCATTGCATATGTGAGCTATTGGAGTGCTTCCTAGGAAAGCCATGGATGCTCCTTTCTTCCGGGAAGAGTGTGCTCTAAGAGGTGTAGGTAGAGTTCTTTTGGCTTTAGCGTAACATCTTTGAAAACACTTAACTGTCCATCTGGTAATACTTCATTTTGATATAAGCTTTCTTTTGTGAGGTAGTGAAAAGGCAACAAATAGTTTCGTTTTTCTAAATGTTTTAGTTCTATCAATATAGAACAGAAGCAGGGCTCGAAAAATCATAAAATTGTTACTAGATCTGCAGGTCGAGTAACTTCAATAATTCACTAGACCTAACTAAAATGTACTTGATCCATAAACGGGTCTCAACTTGTGTGATCCTAGGCAAATATATATTTTTACAGAGTCGTCTTTTCCTTCATTCTCACATTAGTGCACCTTCAAATATGTGAGTTCAGCATTCCTGCTGTACAAAAACAGTTTTTTGTTTGGTTAAATAGACTAAGGCACAGATTTACAAGTGGCCTGCACCACTGATGTGTCACTTTTTTGATGCACTGGCAGTACAGGCTGCTGATCCGTATCTACAAGGCCACCCAAAACCACTTTGCATGGCTTTACATGGCCTTTTAGCTATGGAGTAAGGCAACACAGCGCAAGTCGCTATGTTGCCTTACTTTGCGTCAGGTAGGCATTTCCATGGGTGTTGCGTGGGTATTCCCACGCAACCCCCATGGATTTTGGCACATTCCCATATTTACAAGGTTTGGTAAACCTGGAAATTAGTCAAAACCCTACGCCACTTCAGCGGTGGTGTAGAAGTGATGCAACTGAGAGAAATATCTTTATTTCTCCCTGTTTTCACCTCTTTCTATGTGTGCTGCATTTTGCAGCACACGTAGAAAGAGGAAAACTCCTCTTGGGATTGTTTTTGTGCTATAAGGTGCCCCTTCCTGCACAAAAAAATCATCCCGCAATGCAGGCACCCTTGCACCATGGTGCAAAGGTGCCTGCATTGGCGCACAGCAGCACTTTGTGCGCCAATGCAGGGGAAAAGAACAGGAATGCACCATATCTCATATATATGGCACATTCCTGCCCTTTTGTTTTGATGCATGGCAGCACAGCAAGAAGGCCCTGCGCCAAAACATTAAAAAAATCTAGCCCTAAATGTATGCTCCATGTATAATAGGAATCTAGCCCACATATAGGGTATTTAGGATCTGTGACTTGCCTTAGTTTACTAATAGCATTGCCTTCAGGGCAGAAGTATTTCCCAGTTTGTTTAAACACTTACTTTCAATAAATATTTTACTAAAGCATGATGTGGTAGCACACTGTCATTTACAGATTTCCAAGGACTATTGACAAATCTTCCCACTGACTTGCAGCTTTGCTGATAAAACCACTTGGTGTATTAATAATATGTGAAAACTGAGTTTCAGAAAACATATTTATCAAATGCACATGACCAAGTAAAGTGTTCTTATTTGTTTTCATCCTATTAAAATATTGTTTTCATCACACTGAAGAACTAATATTGGTCTTTCATAGCTACTGAGATGTATTTTGAAATTTTTGTACAGGTGACTTAGTTATTTAAATGTTGTGTGTTAGGAAAAACCCACCTAGATTTTCATTTCACAGTTTTTATAGAGGGTCAGACAGGTCACCTTGAACTATCCTGGAACTCTGCAGTCAGAATGGAAAAAGACAACGTGACTTTTGACCTCTGTCTCTGAACACAGAGCAAATGTAACAAAAACCTGATTTAAAGGCACCTTTTTAACTTTCTGACCAACAGCACATCTGTTCTTTGTCTACCCGCCAGAAGGGGTGAATAGGTCCTAAAAATAGCTCGACCTGATAAAAAATGACTCACCATAGCGAGTGGTCAAGTAGATTTTTCGAGCCCTAATAAGAATTCTTTTGACACCTAATGTGTGGCGAGCCCTCTTCACAACTGATTCTGGCTGAGGGAAAAAGGCTGGCAACTCAATTGATTTATTAAGGTGAAAATCAGAAACAACCTTTGGTAGATATCTGTTCCGTGGCATTTAAAGGAACAACTTATTTTGAATGACAATAACAAAGAAACCTCTTCCATTTTGCTGCATAGCATGCTCGAGTGGTAGGTCTATAAGCTTCCTTAAGAATAGCCTTTCATTCAGGTTGTAGGTTGAGGTAACCGAATTCTATGACCTCAGGAGCCAGATCGCTGGTTTGAAAGCCTTGGGATATGAGTGTATGATTTCTCAATAGTTCCGAGTGAGAAGATCCAGCCTGTTGGGGAGCTTCTTGTGGAGAACTACAGAGAGGTCCAGTAATGTTGTGAACCATGGCTGACGGGCCCTTGTGAGAGCCACTAGTATTAGATTGAGAGATATGTGCCTGAGCTTCCAAAACCATAAATAGAAGAAGAGGGAGAGGGGGTAAAAGGTAAGCAAATATCCCTGACCAACTCATTCATAGTACGCTGCCCTTGGATAGTGGTTGTGGGAACCTGGACGGGAAGTGTGGGCATTTTGCGTTTTGTGCGGTTGCGAAAAGATCTATTTGAGGCACCCCCATCTGTGAAAGTATAGAAGGAGGACTTGGGGGTGGAGTTCCCACTTGTGGACTTGTTGCTGCATCCTGCTGTGGAGGTCTGCAAAATCATTATCTGTTCCCAGAAAGTATTCCGCTAACAGGTGAAAGTTGTGATGTAGAGCCCATCTCCAAATTATCTGAGACAGATGAGATAATTGTGAAAAATGTGCCCCCCCTGTTTTTATAGATAATACATGGCTGTCATACTGTCCCTCCAAACTAGGGCATCCTTGCCCAGCAGATGAGGTAGGAATGCTTTCAATGCTAGGTGAACAGCTTGAAGCTCTAGGTGGTTGTGCTGTGTAGCCATTTTAGCTATAGCTCCATGCACGTTCTGTTATCACACTAGGCCAGGCCGCTGTGCACTCTAACCTAGATATATTTTATTCAGCTTTATGTTATTGTTACAATAGCCACTTTTACGGTCCTGTTTTATTTTCTGTTTATCTAACTGGCCAGCATTCTGTTCTCAAACAAGACATTCTTGCTCACTCTGTGCTTCTTCCAAGGCTACAGCACGGTACATTGCCGGTGAACGTGGTAGAAGTTTAGTCTCCAACATTCGTAGAAAACACACATCCTTACATAGGGACATTTTCTCAGAACATCAGCTGTGTTGTTATAAAAACACCTCCTTGTCCCTTACACTTTAGAGGGAGATTCCAGCCAGAGAACCACGACTGTATGCTGATTGCCGAATGCTTCGCTACAGATGCTAACGCAGACTGCAGACCTTTGCTCAGTTATGGGGGATGATGTCTTCCCAGGGGAACCTGAAGGGCAGACTTAGAGCTTAACATGCAGTGCTCTATCATAGCCTAGGTAGGAGTTAGTCTATTGATCATAGTGACAATATGATAGCGTTATTTTTATGCTTCACTCTCCTCGTCACAATTTTAATACTGTCATGCTGTGTCGTCCTGGTTATTGCAGCTCACGCTTTGCTATCTAAGATGCAGTTGTTTTATTAAATCCTTATTGAAAAATATATGCCTCTATTTGTCATTTATATATGAGACTAAGGTAACTGAGAGAAACGGATGAGACCTGAGTGACCACGGCTTCCCTGAGAAACCAATTATGTCATGCGCTCAGCTGCCCAGTCATCCCTACCCTTGGTTGGAGATGAGGCACTGCTAGTAGGCCGAAGCAAAACCCGGATTGGAGCGACAGGTGTCCCCTGCAGTGAGTCTGACTTAGTCACCTACACCGCAGGCGATTCTGCCGCTCAAAATCCAGAAGACTCATTAGAATAATGAGCGCCTACGTGACAGTTGATGTGGAGATCCCAGTGTTTGGTGTCCCAGAGACCCTGTACTGTGAGAACTTACAAGTGTGCACCCCATCCCCTTAGTGATGTGTCTGTTGTGACAGTGATGTGAGGAATAGGGTCAACAAAGACTGCCTTCATAATAGGTTGTTGATGTTCCGCCATTGCAGAGAGTGATGAGTGAGGCAGTCTATCAACACTAGGGGCCAGATGTAGTAAAGAAGCATTTTGCGAGTTGCAAATAGCGAGTCTTAGCGACTCGCTATTTGCAACTCGCAAAATGTTATGCAGAACGGTGTCTCAGACACCGTCTGCGAGTCGGTATGGGGTCGCAATGACCCACCTCATTAATATTAATGAGGTGGGTCGCAAATTGCGGCCCCATACCGACTATGGGCACTCGCAAACATGGAGGCCTGCTGTAGTCAGCAGACCTCCGTGTTCGTGACTGCTTTAAATAAAGCAGTTTTTTTTTTTTAAGTGTAGCCCGTTTTCCTTAAAGGAAAACGAGCTGCACTTAAAAAAAAAAACGAAACCTTTAGTTTCGGTATTTTTTCAGGGCAGGGAGTGGTCCCTTGGACCACTCCCTGCCCTGAAAAAATGTTTTTGGGTCCAGTCACAAACTGGAAGGGGTCCCATAGGGACCCCTTCCAATTTGCGAGTGGGTTACCATCCACTTGAAGTGGATGGTAACTGCAACACCATTTGCGACCGCATATGCGGTCGCAAATGGTATTGCATACCACTAGGAATCGCAAATAGGAAGGGAACACCCCTTCCTATTTGCGATTCTGAAATGCATTTTGCGAGTCGGTCCGACTCGCAGAATGCATTTCTGCATAGGAAAATGCGATTTGCAACTCGCAAACGGCAGTTTTTGCCGTTTGCGAGTTGCAAATCCTTTCCTACATCTGGCCCTAGATCTTCTAACTGACCTTGTGGCTGAGATTACTGTTGAGCTGGGCATTCCTGTAGCGGACACATGGACAGTCGTGCATTGAGTACTTTGGCAGTGCAGGATGTCCTCACTGTGAGCTGTTGATTTGTCTGCAATTGGGTAACAGCGATTGGAAACTCTGGATTCTTGCAGGATTGGGATAGACTAATCCTATTTGTGTGTTTAGAATAGCCCGCAGATATGGCTAAATCTGTAGAGGCTGAAGGTGAGAATTTGGGATCTTGATGGTGAAGCCTAAGCGATGGAGCAGATCTATTGTAATTTGAGTGTGTGCAAGGGCCTCACGGGTACGCTATGGTACCTGTACCACACAGGAGCAGCCTGTTGCATAGTTCCCAACTCTCTTTCCAGGAATCTCCAATTGCTCTCACTATAATTATAAGTGGTCATTTGGTGAATACTCGAGGTGCAGTAGTCACCCTGAAAAAGAGGACTTTAAACTGATAATGCTTACCCCCTACCAACGACAAACCTGAGATATTTGAGATGTGCTGGGTGTAGTGGTATGTGAAGATAGGCGTCCTTGGTGTCTAGTGGAGCCATAAAGTTGCCTGCTGGAGAAGTGGGGTCACATTTTGTAAGGTGACCATGTGGAAGTGCTCTGACTGGATGTACTGGTTTAGAAGCCTGAGATCTAGAATTGACAGTAACAACCCGTCCTTTTTGGGTATTAGGAAGAATACAGAATAAACTCCTAAACCCTGAAGGCATAGATGGATGGGTTCTATAGCTCCCTTGAGGTGAAGAGATTGAACTTCCTGTTTCGGAAATGCTTTAAGTTCCAGCGATATCCTGTGAGTGAGAGGTGGAATGTTGGAAGGAGTGGTAATCCGCACCACAAAATAGCCATGTTAGATAATGTCCAATACCCACTGTTCTGATGTAATTTTGTGCCACGTGGGTAAGAAATCCTGTAAACACCCTCCAGCAGGTGTTACATGGTCAGGGGGTTAGAAGAGGGTAGTTATTGTTTGATGGAGGGTGTTGTTCCACGTGGGGAAGCACCCTTACCTCTGCCTGTTCATTGTTTTCTCTGTAGGAGCCTCAGATGTAACCTTTCAAGGAGGTTTGTTGATCCTGATTACCGGGGTAGGAGGTGGAGGCATCAGTAGAGGGCACCTTGGAACCTCTACAATAGTTTGGGTGTTGAAAGGAGCCACAGGAGTCAGTGTCTGAAGGCCCACACTGCTTTTGCCGTTTTGGTATCTTTTAAAATGTTTTCCATTGTTTGGTCTACTTGGGGACCGAACAGATGTTTCTTATCAAAAGGCATATTAAGGACATTTTGCTGCACCTCTGGTTTGAAACCAGAAATCCGCATCCATGCATGGCACCCGAGTAAGATGCTGGTGTTGATACACCTAGCTGCCGTATCAGCAGTGTCTAAGGCACAGCGTATTGAGGTATTAGATATAAGCTTGCCTTCAGCGACAAGCTTTTCCCCTCATTTTTTGTGTTCATCTTGGAGATAATGGAGCAGATCCCCCAATTTCATCCCAGTGAGCACGACTGTAACAAGCAAGTATGCCTATTGAGTTGGCTATACACCAATGATTGGTGGATTGTGCTGCAACCCTTTCCCCCACCAAACAATAAGTTTGCTTTTTTTGTCAGGTGGCGGGACATCTCCACCAGCTTGTGAGTTGGCACGCTTGCAAGCAGTGGTAATGGCAAGCGTATCTGGTGGTAATTTGTCCCTTATATAGATGGGATCGGAGGGGGTGGGCTTATACTTTTTGTCAGCCCTAATAGGTTCCTTAAAGATGTCCTTTGTGTGTCTTAACATGCCAGTTAGCATATGGAGATACTGTGTGGCAAGTGTCTCAAAGAGGAAGTCCTCTTCTAATGGCTCTTTATGGACCTGTATGATGTGAAACACAGCAGCTCTACCTCTAAGCTCCTGATAGGTTTTTGAGTCATCAGGAGAGGAGGATGGGCGAGATACAGATATAGGGTCCGTGTCCCCTGGAGGTTTGATTTCATAAATATCCCAGGAGTCGACATGTGGAGGATTCCCAAATGTGTCTTGTCCCCCACCCTGCCCAGCTGTATCACATGAGGGGACCCCTGAGCTGAAATATGTAGTGGGTCTTCTCTAGACTGAGGTGGAGAAGGTGAAGCTGGTGTGGTTGTGGAGGTGGTGGAGGAGGTGGAGGTGATGAGGGTGGTGGAGGAGGCAAAGGGCTAGTGGCCGTGTCCGACTTTTTCCAATGTTTTGGTGGTACCAGTAATTTTAGAGCTTCCTGGATAAACAGCTGTCTTTTGGGTGGTGGAGGAATCAGAGCTGAAGATTTGGAAGGCATACGTCCAGTGTGAGGCTGAATGTGGATTTGATTTTGCTTGGCATCCAGTTGCTCTTGGAGTCTATGGAGTATGGGCTCCACTGGTTTGCCGGAATTGGAACTGGAAGTCGGTTTCAAAAGTTTTGGGTCCAACCCAGGTTTTGGTTTCAGCACTGAAGCTCTGCTCAGCCTCGAAGTTGCAGACGTAGACGCCCATGTTCAACTCGGCACAGAGGGTTCAGGTAGGTGCTGAGTGGCATTCTGGTTCCGAACTGCTGGATATCAAAGGCTTTAGCTTTGATTGGTGTTACTGCACAGAGACAAAGGGCAGGTAGTCCCAACCAGCTGCTCGGTGCCATCCATAGACGCGGGGCAGTGGTGGACCGAGGGCTTCTGTATGTTGTTCTAGACTAGTCAAGTGTCTTGTGGTGGGATCAACACAGTGTTGAGGAACAGGGGGTACTGTACTCATGAATTGTTGAGCCGGTTTATCTTCCTCCATCTCCAAGTTGACTTCAAGATCAGAGCCAGAACTGCCTTCGAACAAGGATGCCTCTTCTTCCACAACTGGCATATGAATGTGTTCTTCCTTTCCTTCAACTGCTGCATGACCGAAGATATCCTCAATGCTCATCCGTGACATTTTGAGGCATTGTGCTTGACAATCTTGATGGGTTTTCTTCGAGCAGAAGAAACAGCAGGAATCGCAATCCGCTTCCCTATGTTCTGGTGACAAATACAGATTACAGACAAGGTGTTGACAGGTCCAGGAATACTTTGTGTGGCAGCATGGGTAGCAACAGAAAGACATCCATTCCATTACCAGGAAAGCATTCTCGGAAGAAAATTATGGAGAGCAAAGAGGCCCTGTAAGGGCCACGGTTGAAGCGACTCGACGTGCAATAGAGAAATGACTTGGTATGAAGTATAGAAAATGCAGTCGACAACAATACCAACAAGGGAGAAAGTGTTACACGAACCGAAAGGAGAACTGTGATGGTGTTGAACCGGAGCATGTCGAACCAGAGCACAGGCGCACATGTTCAAGCCCGACGGCTGAAAGAAAACAATCTAACAATGGAGTTGATGCCCAATGAGGAATATCACCAAGAAGAGTAACTCTGCCTTGTGATTTGAAATACTTCTTCGAAGATAAACAACTTGCACTCATCTTGACCCAAAACTAGATTGCAGGAATAAGCAACGCATGTGTATCTACAGCCGTACATGCCTCGAACATGCAGAATTCAACAATTTAATGATTTATACATGATCTTACTAAAAACAGAAATAAAAAAAATATATAGAATCAAACACACCACAATAAATGACATACTAATGAACACTTTCAAGTGATATTACACACAGTGAAATTTTCTAAATCAATATTTTACAACAATATTAAAAATAACACTTACAACTATATTTTTACCTTCCATAGTCCTGCTGATGATATTTTTACCATCCTGATATTCTTGACATAATATTTTTGCATCACAATATTTTGTTTCCAATATTTTGTCCAAACACCATCTGGGAGTAAACTCTCCTCATTTACTTGGATCTTTATGTTTTGAGTGCCGTGTTCCTTTATATACCTAGGTTGTGTGATATGATTATTCAACTAGATATGTTTTATTGGAGAAATGTGCTCAGAGGTAAAACAAACTGCTTATGCATTTCTTGAGTCAATAACCTGTACTCCGCCATCAGTGCGCAGTATTCAGAATGTGCTGTTTCTGGCTGTGTGCAATGAACACTTCTGTCATATTCCATCTAATGTTTTCTTTTGCTGTAGAAGTCTATGTAGGAGGCTGGCTCAGTGTATGGTGTACACCTATGTTGTGGCATCCTATACTGAGTCCAGGCAACCCTTAGTGACAGTGTTTAGGTGTTGAGATAGCAAAAGCTCTCCAGAGGTAGCTGTGGTGAGCAGCTAAAGCTTATCTACGAGGAGTGTAAAGCACTTGCAATACCACAATAGTCAGTAGCCAACCACAAGAAAGAACCACACCAGGTATTGCAAATATAAAGGTTTCTTTATTACAACACTGTAGGGTAATCTAACGGACAAGTTACTTACCTTTTGGTAACGCCTTATCCGGTAGAGACACAGACTAGCCGCAGATTCCTTATCTTAGAATTCTCTAAGTTGCGAGTTGGTAGAGGACGTCAAGCAACTCCGTAGCGACGTTGTCCGTCCCCGGCACGAGACACGGAGACACATGACTGACATGGTGAGAAGATAATGTACATTACCCACAATGAATAGATGATGGACATATCAACAGAGGATATAATAAGACAAGACTGGAAAGTATGGTGGTAGTGACCACAACAAGTGAGGCAGGCAGAGCTGCCAATAAATAATGGAATGAAAAAGGAACAATGTGTAGAGATTAAACTGGAAAGAAGTCACAGGTAACAATATTGGTACCAGAAGGACTAGAGTAAACGTGCTAGGGACAGATGTATCACTGTTGGAATAGATAATCCCAAAACAGAGAATACGTGTGAAGGAACACATAAACAGAAAACTGAAGGACATGATGCTCTCTGGTAAAGTAACAGAACACCATAAAGTGTACAAAGACGAACAGCAATGGGTGACCTAGAACAGCTAGGAGAAACTAGCTCTAGAATCCAAGGGGACAATAGACTTGGAAGGACAAAGAATGTCCAGCTCCAAATTTGCAAGAGCACATGTAAACCATAGTCAAAACAGAATACCATAGGAGGGTTGGAATTAGAACCCTCTCGTGGAAATGGTATGGCATTAGGTAAAAGAACCTAATGTCACCTTGTGCTCTTAATACAATGAAATAACATGACAGAAAAATGAAGGGGAGGAATAAACACCCTTCAAGGAAAACGGCAATGAAGAGGAAACAAAGGTGGCCATCAAGGGTAACAGAAGGCGGAATAACTATCTGCTAAAAAAGGCCAACACAACTGTGCAGCACAGAAGTACTGGTGGACAAGATGAATCACAAGAGAAGAAAACCATTGAAGGGGAAGCAAAACAGCTGTGGAAAACCTGAATGTAAAACCAGGGCAGAAAAAAGCAAAGAAATTAAAGGTGAGGCAAGTCAACAGAAAGACCTAGAATAGAATCCCACCTCTTAGGAGTGAGGGTCTGATAGTGACCATGAGGCCACGGAAAATTCTTAGATTTAGAACATCAGGATGCTAAAGACCAGCAAAACAAGTCAATCTCTGGAAAGGACCAAAGTAATCAACCTTAGAAACCTTTATGGTTAGAAAAGAAGACACCTAGTGGACATGAAAAAAACAACATTCCCACCCCTGAGCTACAATAATTGTAATGGCTGGGGAGAAAACTTAGGAAAAAGTACATGTAGATATGTGACCAGCTAAGAAAGAAGCATACATTGAGGGAAATAACCCCCAAAGGAGTGTACAAAAGGTTTAAAACAGAAGGAAGGAAAACTGGCACAGTCATATCTAAATATCAGAGAGTGTATGTTTAGGAGGCTGGCCTGGCTTGTAGTGGGTACCAAAGGTACTTACACCTTGTGCCAGATCCAATTATCCCTTATTAGTAGAGAAGAGGTGTTTCTAGCAGCTTAGACTGATAGAAGGTAGCTATGGCAAAGAAGCTTAGGCTGAACTAGGAGACATGCAAAGCTCCTACTATACCACTTATATCATATGCACCATATCATAAGAAAACACAATACACAGAGTTACTAAAAAATAAAGGTACTTTATTTTTATGACAATATACCACAAGTATCTCAGTGAGTGCCCTCAGTAAGAAGGTAAGTAATATACACAAGTTATAGGTACACAAACCCAAAACAGGTAAGTAATAGTAAGAAACGTAATGCAAACAGTGTAGAATTACAATAGGTTGCAATAGGCAAGCATAGGTATAGGGGCAACACAAACCATATACTCCAAGAGTGGAATGCGAATCATGATTGGACCCCAGACCTATGTGAGCTTGTAGAGGGTCGCTGGGACTGTAAGAAAACAGTCAGGGTGTCCAAGATACCCCACCCCAAGACCCTGAAAAGTAGGAGTAAAGTGCACCTACTACCCCAAAAGAGCACAATAGTCGTGATAGGGGGATTCTGCAGGAAGAACAAACACCAGCAGTGCACTGACAAGGGATTTCCGGACCTGAGGACCTGCAAGGCAAGGGGACCAAGTCCAATAGTCGCAACAGTGTCCAGGGGGGCAGAAGCCCAGGAAACCCCAGATAAAGGTGCAAGGAAGCTGCCTCCGGATGGAAGAAGCTTGGAGTTCCGCAAGAAAGAAGAGGACTAAGAACTTCTCCTTTGGAAGGCAGATGTCCCACGTCGCGATGAAGCTTGCAGAGGTGTTCCCATGCAGAAATACCGCAAACAAATCCTTGCTAGCTGCAAGGGTCGCAGTAGAGGTTTTTGGGTGGTGCTGAGGACCAGGAAGGACCAGGATGTTGCCTTTTGGAGGAGGAGACAGAGGAGGTGCTCAGCAACTCAAAGAGGCCTCACAGAAGCAGGAAGCACCCGCAGAAGTACCCCAACAGGCACTTAGAAGAAGAGTGAACCGGAGTCCACGCGAAGTTACAAAAGGGGGTCCCACGACATCGGAGGACAACTCAGAAGGTTGTGCACTGCAGGACGGAGTGCTGGGGACCCGGGCTAGGCTGCGCACGAAGGAAATCCTGGAAGAGTGCACAGGAGCCGGAGCAGCTGCCAATCACGCGGTACACAGCTTTGTAGTCTAGCGTGGGGAGGCAAGGACTTACCTCCACCAAACTTGGACTGAAGAGTCACTGGACTGTGGGAGTCACTTGGACAGAGTTGCTGTGTTCCAGGGACCACACTCGTCAGGATGAGAGGGGACCCAGAGGACCAGTGATGCAGTCTTTTGGTGCCTGCGTTAGCAGGGGGAAGATTCCGTCGACCCACAGGAGATTTCTTTGGAGCTTCTGGTGCAGGGTGAAGGCAGGCTACCCCCAGAGCAGGCACCACCTGGAAACAGTCGAGAAAGCTGGCAGGATTAGGCGCTACAATGTTGCTGGTAGTCATCTTGCTACTTTGTTGCGGTTTTGCAGGCGTCCTGGAGCAGTCAGCAGTCGATCCTTTGGTAGAAGGTGAAGAGGGAGATGCAGAGGAACTCTGGTGAGCTCTTGCATTCGTTATCTGAAGAATTCCCCAAAGCAGAGACACTAAATAGCCAGAAAAGGAGGTTTGGCTACCAAGTTAGGAGGACTGGCTACCAAGAGAGGTAAGAGCCTATCAGAACGAGCCTCTGACATTACCTGCTGGCACTGGCCACTCAGAGCAGTCCAGTGTGCCCCCAACACCTCTGTTTCCAAGATGGCAGAGGTCTGGGACACACTGGAGGAGCTCTGGGCACCTCCCCTGGGAGGTACTGGACAGGGGAGTGGTCACTCCCCTTTCCTTTGTCCAGTTTCCTGCCAGAGCAGGGCTGGGGGATCACTGAACCGGTGTAGACTGGCTTATGCAGAGATGGGCACCATCTGTGCCCATCAAAGCATTTCCAGAGGCTGGGGGAGGCTACTCCTCACCAGCCCTTCACACCTATTTCCAGAGGAAATCCTTTGTTCTGCCTTCCTGGGCCAGGGCTGCCTGGACCCCAGGAGGGTAGAAACCTGTCTGAGGGGTTGGCAGCAGCATCAGCATCAGCTGCAGTGGAGATCCCGGAAAGGCAGTTTGGCAGTACCTGGGTTCTGTGCTAGAGACCCGGGGGATCATGGAATTGTCCCCCCAATTCCATGACCTAAGACATGTTACATGGCCATGTTCGGAGTTACCACTGTGACGCTATACATAGGTAGTGACCTATGTATAGTGCACATGTGTAATGGTGTCCCCGCACTCACAAAGTCCGGGGAATTTGCCCTGAACGATGTGGGGGCACCTTGGCTAGTGCCCACACACTAAGTAACTTTACACCCAACCTTCACCAGGTGAAGGTTAGACATATAGGTGGCTTATAAGTTACTTATGTGCAGTGGTAAATGGCTGTGAAATAACGTGGACGTTATTTCACACAGGCTGCAGTGGCAGGCCTGTGTAAGAATTGTCAGAGCTCCCTATGGGTGGATCAAGAATGAGAAGAATGTAGCAAATAGGTTACCCTAAAATGCTCGAAAGGGCCATGGTTAAACCCAATCTCCACAAAAATAGAGATTGTAGGCAACCACATAAAGGTAAAATTAAGGAGAGGCAGACTTTGTCTGAAACCACCATACGTGGTAAAAATATGTGGAGTGGATCCACAAGTTTGGAAGGTTAAATGATAAGAAGGGCTCTTGACCATGCCTCAGAAGTAGAGCTCCTACTCTACGTGGCTTTATGACCACAGAACCAAAACGGTACACAGCACCACCATTGCAA
Source organism: Pleurodeles waltl (assembly GCF_031143425.1). Taxonomy (NCBI): domain Eukaryota; kingdom Metazoa; phylum Chordata; class Amphibia; order Caudata; family Salamandridae; genus Pleurodeles; species Pleurodeles waltl. The sequence goes on from NC_090440.1 coordinate 1,028,532,099, forward strand.
GGAGAAAAGTCCACCATATAAGGTAGCTAAATTGTAAGAAAAATGCACCTTCAAAAAGCAGGAGTACACTCTGGAGTTAAGGGAAATCCAGAGGACTATATCAACTGTAAAAAACAACATAACAGCAAAAGGTGTGCATGAATAGAAACATACCCGCAAGGACACAGAATTCCAATACAGCATGCAAACGTGTAGGTGAGTGGGCTCAGAGGAGAATGTAATATTAGTTCCCAGTATGAGATTCTCTAAAGTGGCGCAAAACGGAATCTGCGTTTGCACCAAAAAGAAATTTGCCATCAAATGACATGTCATGCAAAGAATCACTTATTGAAGCCGAAAAATTAGAGGGTCTTAGCCAAGCCCTTTGTCATAGTGCAACCGATGCAGCCATCAGTCGCCCAAAGGAATAAGTGGTATCCATACCAGAGCGAACCGTGAGTTCAGCCGCCTGCTGACCATCCAATAATTAAGGACAGTTTGAGCTTCCTCAGACAGAGTTGGTAACAAGCGCTCCACTGAATCACATAGAAAATGGGTGAAGCAAGCTAGCACACAGGAGGTATTAGTGGAACATAAGGCAGCACTAGAAGAGGTGAACATTCTCCTGCCAGAAGCATCTAGCTGTCTGGCTTCCCACTCTGGCAGGAAAGGAGGGATCTGCATCACATCATGTGCAGCCAAAGCAGTTTGCACCACAAAACTCTGAGTGGTTGGGTGGCGGCAAAGACATAATGAATCTTCCTGTGCAGGCCGGTGTCTGTGGAAGATAGCACGGTCTACAGGGAACCCGAAACAGGCTGGTTCCAAACACCCAAGAGGATGTCATAAAGAACTTCACAATGCAGAATGATCGATTCAGTAGAAGACTGATCAGGATGTAAATCTAGTAACCGATCCGTTGATAATTGTACAAGAGGAAGCTGTGAGTGCAACACATCAGCCACCCGTCGTAACATGTCTGTGAAAAAAGAACTTGCCTCAGTCGCCAAACCAGGGGACGTAGTAGACTGGACTCCGGCGAGGAATCAAGGCCCCCCGCATTGGCTAAGTCAAGCACCCAATCCGATTGAGAAAATGGAATGGGGCCTGAAAAAGGACCGCTCCCGGCATTGGTGTACAGGGGTATGCCTCCTCTGAAGCAGCGTCTTCTGACTATGGAGAAATTACAATAAGGGTGTCGAGCGAAGTAGAGTGAGCCACAGGCACCATGGATGGTGTTGGTATTACAGGATCAGGTGCAGATGATGGTGGCTGCAAGAGGCCGTCCATCGGCACCGATCTGACTCCAGAGTTTAAGTCGAGAGGCAGAATGGGCACCGTGGAGGAAGCCTCCAGTGGAGACTCCGTGAGAGCACTCGCCACCTCCTTAGCGCCTGAAGGCGCTCCAGAGGGAGGGGCAGACCCATAAATAGTATGCAATAATTACAAGGTACACTGTTCCAAAAATAAGTAAACTGTCGTCCTAGGGGACCACCGGTCTCAGGAGCGAGAGCCCTCAAGCATCACAATGGATGACTAGCATCATCATCGGGAATTGCTCCTCACCAGGCTGGCACTGCAATGCCTGGCGGGAACCCCAAACGGGGGGCTCTAGACCATATTAATCTAATCGTGACTGGTGAGATCTACTATACAGTCTAAGATGCTTACATTCAGGCACCAGTAAACAAAAAAGAGGTCAACAGATAGTTAAAATTGGTTATTCATCTCATAATCAACATCATAATTTAATCAGTATAATAAGGATGAAAACCAAGATTAAAACCAAAAAGATTGAAAGTCACACATAGAGTATAATGCTCAAATACTTTCAAAAATCAATACAATCTCAGAGGACTCCAAATATTATAGGATCTCTAAGTTCAGGTCGACACGTTTCGTGTCTAGCGGTCCAGCCAGATCCATTGACGCTTCATCAGGACCAAACACTTACATAAATAGATAACCTCTTCATAAGACAAAAAGAAGAAACACCTCTAATTAGGGTGGATAAACCGGTCACTTACATTAAAGTACACTGGTTAAGTCAGGTCGCCCATCCCTAAATCAAGAAAGGGCCCCTTGGGAAGCACATTTCTGGGACTCAGATTGTCAAGTTATGTCGCTGGTCCAATGCTGTGGACCTACCCTCTGGAACGGTGTCCCGAAAAAATAGTATGCACAGATCAGTAGTAGTCCCGCATTTGGGTCAGAGTTGCCTCAGTGCCGGGATATGGCGGAAGGGAAGAGGTCGACTACAGCGTAGACTCCACTTGAGGAGAGGTGCACAGGGTGGTGACGTCGAAGGAAGCGACTTCACCCAGGAACACTTTCTTGGGATGCCAATGGACCAGGGGACGTCGTAGGAGCCGTATGCAACCGACTTCGAGAGCGCTCCCTGGCCCACGAGGAAGAAGACGGGCTCTGGCGCCTCAGATAGGAAGACTGTTCCGCCAGCGTCGCCAGTAGCTTAATCCGACACTCTCCCAAAGATTTGGGCTTCAGCCGATGACAGGAGTCACAATCGTCGGTGTCATGCTGTGTGCACAGACACCACAAACACACCGAATGTGGCTCCGTCACCGACGTCTGTCGAACACTGTACCTGCAGGGCTTCTTAAACGCTGAAGGCATATACACTACATATAATGGCAAATTACAGAAAAATACCCTTTAAAAACACGGTGAAAGGACCAGAGGTATTACTAGACTCTGGATCTGCGTTGCTGCATGGAAAAGAAGAAACTGACGTCAGCGCGTCGGGGGAGGGACTATATGGACTCTGCTAAGGTCATGTCCAGGGACGACATCGCTACGGAGTCGCTAGACGCCTTCTGTAGACCCACAGAGGTACTAATGAGGAAAAGTTTCCAGATTCAGTCTGACACCTGGGGAGAATTCTAAGATAAGGAATCTGTGGCTAGTTGTCTCTATCTGTCACGCTGCGGCCGCAAGCACGGGCCGCCGCGGCGCAGCACTCTCTGAATACCGCGGTCCTCAGGCAAGCCGCGGGGGAAGCCGCGGCTTGCAGGCGGATCGCGGGAGAAGCCACGACGCAGGTCAGGGGTCGCGGCACTCGCCGCGCTCCCTTCTTTTGCCTCGCACATCAAGGGCAGACACGGCAGGGGAAGAGACTCAGAGTCGGGTCTCGAACCTGCCGCGTACAGCGCATTTAGTGCGCTGAACATAATTAAGGTGCATTTACATAATCCTTTACATGCAGAAACCCTCTTGGCACCTACTTACCGGTTACAAGGGCAAAAGCCGATTGCATGCACATGATTTCTTTTTATGCATGCTTCCTCCTTTCCCAGCATGCTGTTCACATCCTCTCTTCCCTGCATGCATTGCTTTCCTTTTTCTAGGCACATATTTCCTATCATTTAACATGACCTGTTCCCCAATCCAAGATGGTGGTATTTCTACTTCCTGTCTATGGGTATATAAGGGGACTTTAACCTCTTTCTCATTGCGTTGCAACACTCCTTTGGTGATAGTCGCGCTCCGGCTGGTTTCTTCCTATGAATCCAGTATTTCCTGACCTATCTTCGTTTCCAGTCTTCCTGTACCCTCGGATCTTCAGCTCTAACGCCTTGGTGTCCTCCTTCTGTTTCAGGGAGTTCCTGTTGGAGGTGTTTTACCCTATTGGGGTTTTTCCTCTGGGACTCCTTCTGGAGGGCACGGACTGTAGTGGCTTGCTATTGTCAACAGCACCGTGGCTACCGGAAGGGGTCACCCCTACCTCAGCAAGAGCAGAACCTGCCGGAACCGGGGTCATTCCCCAACCCTCCTCAACTTCGACGGTAAGCCCATTGAAAACCGTGACAGATTGCAACGCCCAAAAATCCAGTTGCAGTCCGGAACCATGGATAATCCAGTGGCAAATACGGAACCCACGAGTCAGACCCTGCTCATGACGATTCAACAACAGGCTCAAGAACTCCAACAGCTACGTACTGAAAATACCGTCTATCGACAAGCCTTTGCATCCAGGACCACTGATGTACCCTCAGTAGCTGCCACTACACCTCGTTTCTCCGGGGATCCTAACAAATTAAGAGAATTCCTGGATGCCTTGATGGTTTATTTTGCCTTTCGGCCCTCGCAATTTGTACAAGACAAGACCAAGGTGGGGTATTTGATTAGCGCCTTATTGGGGCCAGCATTGGCTTGGGCCACACCTTTAGTGACAAGAAATGATCCTTGCCTGTCTAATTATTCCATCTTTGTCACTACTTTTAAACAGATGTTTGAGCGCCCTGGACTCGAGGCTTCAGCAGAAGAAGCTCTTTGTGAAATCCAACAAGGGAATCAAGATGTATTACAATACATCACCCGTTCCAGACAATTAGCAGCGGAAACATCCTGGGTGGAACGTACCTTGGTGACACTGTTCCGCAGAGGTCTCAGAGAGGACATTAAGGACGAACTGGTGCACTCTGCTAGAATAGAGAACCTTAAAGGATTGATGGATCAGACTCTGACGATAGAATATCGGTTGAACGAACGAAGAATGGAGAAAAAGAAGAGTCGTTTGCCATCTCACTCAGTGACGTCTCGCACCTTCTCTCATCGTACCGAGGAAGTCCGTCCTGAACCTAAGGGGACTACCGAGGAAGAGCCAATGCAAATTGATGCAGCTCGAGGACCTTTATCAGCAAGTGAAAGAGAACATAGACGAAGGAAGGGGCTTTGTCTATCTTGTGGTGCAGCTGGTCACCTAATTCGCACCTGCCCCATTCGTCCAACCAAGCCTGTGGGAAACGCCTACTCCCGTCCTCAGTGAGAAGGGTGAGGACGGGATATCTTGAAATACCTTCCATTTGTTCTTCCAGGGAGGAAGGAACTGCTCTTTTTCTTTTACCAGTTATCCTTCATTTAACTGATGGCCGGGAAGAAAGAACCTTGGCTTTATTGGACTGCGGAGCCAGTGGCATCTATTTAGATGAAGCATGGGCCAAAGAACGACAGATAGCACAAATACCTAAGGAAGTACCAGAACAAGTACACACGGTGGATGGATCACTCTTGGCCTCAGGACCCGTACAATATACCACCCCTACCTTCTGTCTACAGTTTGGGAAACACCAATAAAATCTTTCGTTTGATTGAATTTCATCACCACACCACGTCATGATCCTGGGTATTCCATGGCTCACACGGCACAACCCTTACATCAACTGGGAAACAAGAACTATTTCTTTATCCTCGCACTTTTGCCAACACCACTGCTATCTCGCAGGGGATTATTGGTCCCCAAAAGGTCTCTTAGCAGCACCCCCTAAGGTGGGATGCTCTATTAACGTCCTACAGGGAGTTCCCAGGCATTATCAGGCATATGCCGATGTATTCCAGAAGCCACAAAAACCTGAACTGCCATCCCATAGAGAATACGATTGCGCCATTCCTTTAGAACCAGATACAGTGGTTCCTTTTGGGCGAATGTACTCTCTCACAGAACCTGAGAAGCAGATTCTTAAAGAATACCTTGATGAGAACCTACAGAGCGGGTTGATTGCTCCCTCTTCTTCACCTGCAGGGGCTCCTCTCTTCTTTGTGCCTAAGAAGACTAAAGATTTGCGTCCCTGTATTGATTTCAGAGGATTAAACAAGATCACTATTAAAGATCGGTACCCGTTACCCCTCATTAAGGACATCCTAGAAGCAGTCAGAGGGGTGAAGAAATTCACCAAGCTGGATCTCAGAGGAGCCTACCATCTTCTAAGAATTAAAAAGGGTGATGAATGGAAGACCGCTTTTAGAACACCCTTTGGTCACTACGAATATCGAGTAATGCCATTCGGACTCACCAATGCCCCTTCCATTTTTCAAAGGTTCATGGATTCCATCTTTTCCGATCTTTTGCAACAAACAGTGGTGGTGTATCTCAACGACATTTTAATCTTTTCTGTTCATCCAGAGGAACACTCTAAGCATGTTCGCCAAGTTTTAGAGAGACTCCAACAACACCATTTATTCTGCAAACCTGAAAAGTGCGAGTTTGATCAGACGGAAGTCAAATACTTGGGATATTGCATTAACCAAACTGGAGTTGCCATGGATTCAGACAAGGTGCAAGCTATATTGAATTGGCCATCTCCTTCTTCCATTAAGGAGACTCAGTGTTTTTTGGGATTAGCCAATTTCTATCGACAATTCATAGCAGACTTTGCCCAGAGAACCAGCTACATTACTCAAACCCTTAAAAAAGATCATCTAAAGAAGGGCTTTTGTTGGACACAAGACGCAGAGTTAGCCTTTCAGGATTTAAAGAAAGCCTTTATTCTAGCCCCTATTCTACGACACCCAGACACCAGCAAACAATTCATTGTTGTCGCAGACGCCTCAGAAAGAGCCATTGGGGCTGCCTTACTGCAAAAACAAGACAATGATGATTTAGAACATCCCGTATTCTACCTGTCACACATTTTATCCGATTCCGAGCGGAACTATTCCGTGTTAGAACGTGAATTACTCGCCTTAAAGACCGCATGCACAGAATGGAGACACTTTCTGATCGGCTCAAAAGAACCTTTTGAAGCCCGGACAGACCACAGAAATCTACAGTGCTTAAGAAACTTTCAGGTCAGAATAGCCGGCAGGCTCGATGGGCTTTATTTTTCAGCCAATATGACTTCTATATCACTTACATCCCTGGTTCTCAGAACATCCTGGTGGATGCCTTGCCCCGAAGTTACCCTGAGTGCAGCGATTCTACTGTACAGAACCTATTTGACAATAACAAGATCATTGGGGTAGTACAGACTTTTTTAGACCAAGTCAAGTCCGAATATGCCCGTCTAGAAGAGACAGAGCTGAATAAGTTGCGTCCGCAACTGCATGTAGATCAAGGCTATTATTATCATGATAAGGCCCTGTTCTTACCCACTAACATAGTACAGAGTGAAGCCTTACGTATGTGCCATGATTCCCCCATCGCAGGTCATCGAGGAATGAAAGCTACCCATGAACTTCTGCTTCGCTCCTTTTGGTGGCCAACTCTCAAGACAGATACTGAGGAATATGTATCATCTTGTCCTATACAGTATGTGCTCAAGCCAAGACACCCCGTACTAAACCAGTAGGATTACTTTGCCCACTACCAGTTCCCCCAGGTCCATGGCACACTATCTCCACAGATTTCATGTGCTCATTACCCTCTTCAATGGGAAATCACGTAGTAATGGTAACCGTGGACTCCTTCACCAAGATGGCTCACTTCACGGCCTTAAGAAAGTTACCAACGGCAAAAGAATTAGGTCAAATCTTTACACAAGAAATCTTTCGACTTCATGGATTACCACAGGTCATTATATTGGATAGGGGTACTCAATATATCTCTCGATTCTGGAATCAATTCTGTAAGACATTGGGAATCAAAGTGGCCTTATCATCTGGGTTCCATCCTCAAACCAACGGACAGACGGAACGACTCAATCAAGGTCTCGAACAATATTTACGTAGCTTCTGCAATGCTACACAGAGTAATTGGGCTACCTATTTACCGCTTGCAGAATTCTCCTATAACAACTCCATACACAGCGCCTCGAAGGTCTCTCCCTTCTATGGCTCCTACGGTCTCCATCCCAAGGCCTTTCCAACTCCCCTGAGAGATAATTCCGATCTTCCTGCCATTTCCTCCTATGTTCGACAGCTACGGGGTGTCCAACGTGTTATCCATTCCAACCTTGTGGCCACTAAGTTCCGCATGAAAAGGATAGCAGATAGGAGACGCTGTGCGGCTCCTCAATATCAGGTCCATGATAAAGTCTGGCTCTCCTCTAGATTCCTACCTCTCCGACTCACTCAGAACAAATTCAAACCCCGCTTTTATGGTCCCTTCCTAATTCTCAAAAAGATTAACCCTGTGTCTGTGCATCTTCGCCTGCCCTGAACGTGGAAAATTCACCCTGTGTTCCATGTCTCTCAACTTAAACCTTACCTTCCTGATCCTTTTCACAGGCAATTCTCCTGCCCCCCTCCTCTGTTGGTTGATAATATGCCCGAGTACGAGGTCCAGGAAATCTGTGACTCTCGGTTTTTCCATGGGCGCCTCCAATATCTTATTCATTGGAAGGGCTATCCTCTGAGTGAGTGTTCCTGGGAGGATGCCCCTTCAGTTCATGCCCCTCTTTTGGTCCGTCGCTTTTTTCAACTCTTCCCTCACAAACCTGGGGCCTCGGGGAGGGGACCTACTGTCACGCCGCGGCCGCAAGCACGGGCCGCCGTGGCGCGGGACTCTCTGAATACCGCGGTCCTCAGGCAAGCCGCGGCTTGCAGGCGGATCGCGGGAGAAGCCGCGACGCAGGTCAGGGGTCGCGGCACTTGCTGCGCTCCCTTCTTTTGCCTCGCACATCAAAGGCAGACGCGGCAGGGGAAGAGACTCAGAGTCGGGTCTCGAACCTGCCGCGTACAGCGCATTTAGTGCGCTGAACATAATTAAGGTGCATTTACATAATCCTTTACATGCAGAAACCCTCTTGGCACCTACTTACCGGTTACAAGGGCAAAAGCCGATTGCATGCACATGATTTCTTTTTATGCAAGCTTCCTCCTTTCCCAGCATGCTGTTCACATCCCCTCTTCCCTGCATGCATTGCTTTCCTTTTTCTAGACACATATTTCCTATCATTTAACATGACCTGTTCCCCAATCCAAGATGGTGGTATTTCTACTTCCTGTTTTTTCACTTCCTGTCTATGGGTATATAAGGGGACTTTAACCTCTTTCTCATTGCGTTGCAAGACTCCTTTGGTGATAGTCACGCTCCGGCTGGTTTCTTCCTACGAATCCGGTATTTCCTGACCTATCTTCGTTTCCAGTCTTCCTGTACCCTCGGATCTTCAGCTCTAACGCCTTGGTGTCCTCCTTCTGTTTCAGGGAGTTCCTGTTGGAGGTTTTTTACCCTATTGGGGTTTTTCCTCTGGGACTCCTTCTGGAGGGCACGGACTGTAGTGGCTTGCTATTGTCAACAGCACCGTGGCTACCGGAAGGGGTCGCCCCTACCTCGGCCAGAGCAGAACCTGCCGGAACCGGGGTAGTTCCCCAACCCTCCTCAACTTCGACGGTAAGCCCATTGAAAACCGTGACACTATCAGATATTGGTATACCTCCACTTGGAGATATCCACACACAAACTATACAGCTAGAAACAATCAGAAGTAGCATAGGAATACATGGGACCCTATTGGGGGACCAAACCATATACTAAGAAAGTGGTATAAGAATGGAGGTGCATAACCAAGGTAAGTGTGTTAGGATCCCAGGGGCTGGGGCAGGGGATAAGAAAATACCAAAGGTAGGTAACTGTAATCCAATAGGCACCTGGGTGCAGAGTTGTTATCGAGTTGGGTGTATTATAGACTGACACAGGGCTGTCACTGTTGGATGTTTACGGATTCAGGATCCTCTCCAGTGGACCCCGATGAAACCAGTTGGCACAGTGAAAGTTGGAGAGTGCCCTCAGCCCTGGATACCCAGAAGACCGAAATACCTAGACCAGGGAGCCCAGGTGCATAGGGGTGAAGTGGCATCGGATTACACTTGTTGGAGTCAATGGAAGTCTTGATTGTCCAGCTGCTATCGCAACTCGTGGACCAGGTCGGTGGAATCAGAAGGTGTATTGCAAAGAAGAAGAACCTGAAAAAGAAGGGGACAGTGTCCAGACCACTCAAGGATGCCCAGGCGGTGAAGATGGGCAATGCCCACGGCTTTGGAGGTGAAGTTCCTGCAGGACGGTGAAGTTGAAGTACAGCTGTCTGAGTCCAGGAGAATGCAGGAGATGCCTTGGAGTCTCCCACGAGCTGTCATCGGATTGCAGGAGGGTCAGTGGCCAGCAGGGCCACCACAAGCCTTGGCAAATGCATATAGCAGTTGCAAGGCAAGTGGTAGGCTCCTGAGGACCAGCAAGATCCTAGTGACTCAACTCTTGGAAGAGAGTCAGGGCAGGCCTTCAGCAGGAGGGAAAGCCAGCTGGAGTACATGGAGCCCCCACAAAAGACCTACTGGTAGCTGGCACAGGGAGTCGCAAGGAGTCCTTAAAAGCACAATAAAACAGAAGTCCCATGTCGCAGGAGATGCAGAGTGGAAGCTGATCTTGGAGTTGCAGAGTGCTGGAGGCTCGGGCTTCTTGGAGCCTGAAGATCTCCTTGTAGGAAGAGCAAACAAGCTTAGGCAAGAGCAACAATTGTGGTGCACAGGGGTGCTGTTCCAGTGGCTGCAGCAGGGGCCCACAGTCTCGCAAGTGGATCAGAATACAGGAAGGACCAGAAGGAGACCTCAGAACTACCACCTGTGAGCAGAGCCTTCACGTTTTCTGTGGGACAGCAGGATCCACCAGCCAGTTGTTGCAGTCTTGAGGTGCCTGCAGATGCAGGGGAGTGACTCCACTACAAGGGAGCTTCCTTCTTACTTCTTGGATGCAGGCAGAGTCCTTGTGACCCTGGAGGATGCAGTGACACGGATGTTGCAGAAATCTTGCAGGATCTGGAGAAACAGTGTTGCAGTTGTAGCCCTCCTGACTGGATACAGACTTGTTTCAGTTCCAAAGCAGACCAGCAGTGGTTCCGGAGGCAAGGAGCAGAAGATGTCTTGCACAGTGTTCCTAAAAGAGTCTTGCTTGAGGAATCTGAGGACCCACCTACGGGGGAGCCCTTAAGTAACCCTAAAAGGGAGTTGGTCACTCTCTGAAGTTACCCACCTATCAGAGGGGATCTTGAACATCATCTACATGACCTAACCAGTCAGACGCTCCCAGCGACCTCTGTACATCTTATTTTCAAGATGGTAGAATCAAGGGGTCACCTGGCAGAGCTCTGGGCACCTACCTAGGAGAAGGCCTGGACAAGGGGGTGGTCATTCCCCTGTCCTTTGTGTGGTTTCGCGCCACAGCGGGCACCGGGGGTTCCTGAACTATTGCAAACCGGATTCTGCAAGGAGGGTACCAAATGTGCCCTTTAAAACAGTCTGGTGGAGCACAGAGGCCACCCTAGCCCAGAGGCACCTATTTCAAAGGGAGAGGTGGTCAAACCTCTCCCTTGCAAGAAATCCTTTGTTCTGCCTTCCTCTGCTTGAGCTGATTTCATCAGCAGGATAGCAGAACAGTGTCTTTGTTCGGCAGCAGTGAGGGCTGGCAGCCAGATCCTGTAAGACTGCTCAGGCAGAACTGGGGGATCCTTTAAGGAAACCCCAGAGTACAGGGAATAATGCAACTAGCACTGAAATCAGTGTAGGTGCATGATTCCAACATGTTTGATACCAAACAGCACCAACAGAAAACAGCAAATCCTCTCTTCATTCCTGAAAACGTGTTTTGCTCCTTATGGATGAACATGCATGGTCAAAGACAATAGTTATGGATACTGTTGATGAGTGCAGTGATGCGTGCACTAGAGTTGGAATGCACTGGGCAAAAGTTTAAAAGCGATGTAAACGGTTAGAAAGGACTATGTTTGATATAGGCTCCCAGTGGCTTGAGAAAGAGTGAATATTTTGCTTAGCAGAGAACAGCAGGAAATAGATTTCTTCATGAAATGAACAGTGAAATGTTTTCCTTTATTTCGGAAGTGGGCATATTCAGATCTATCATGGATATGCCAACAGTCTCATAATGAAGGCTGAATGCATGTTTTCTATCGAAAAGATGTCTGGATAAGAGACTGGAGACCCACCTATACCAACACCAGTCCCCTGATAGGGGTAGGTGTATGTTCACTTTTTTTACAAGGAGGCAAATGGGATGGTGGATGTATGAACCGGTGCACCCAATGAACAACAGTATTACAAAAGGCTTGTTGTGCTTTGTCTTCACATTTGAGCAGAACAGAAGCAATCATGTGAAACTGAAAGCTGCAACTTCAATTTCCACAAAGTGGCAGGGGGTGTGTCGACCTTCAAAATATATGCTTCAGTAAGGGTGTTACGCTGGAGGACTAAGCATAGTAAGTTATTTCGAGTTTTAAAAAATGTGAAGCATATGCGTCTTCAGGACAACACATGGACGCGAGTATCGTCAGTCCAACAGTGTCTGATAGTACCAAAGCGCAATTGTGCAGCCCAGCAAGAGGCTCAAAAGCAGAAGGTTCGAATATACTGCTCTGTTCTTAGGTATTTTTTGCACACAAACGGTCAGTTTCTGCTCCAAGGACATCCAGAACGTTGTTCCACAACTTCACTCCCCTTGGATAAGCCAAGGTCTGACCGGTTAGGGAGGTATTTTATGAGAGACAGTCTCAACTAAAAGGGGATGGTGGTTGCACACACAGCTTTTTAAAGTCAGGTGTAGTATCATCAACCTTCTTACTTTTGACACAAAAATGCACCAAACAACTTGGTAAAAAGTATGCAACACACACAATCCCTGAAGCTGGGCCCTCCGGCAGTAGCTCACATGGGGAAACAGAGCATCATATGCAGCACCACAGAAATGCCGTCAAGGTACGCTAATCCGATGTCCTACTACACTAGTAACAATCCACACCACTCTGACACTAATCCATCACACTATTCCCAGGAAATGCCAATTAACCGCTTTGCACTGCATTCTAGGAATATGCTGTGCTTCAGAGAATGGATAGGAATTCTGAACAGGGCCCAGAGAAGGTCCCAAGGTAATATAAGCTTAAATCGCTACCTGGGCATCCCTCAGTGTTCTTCATGGATGGCATCTCTCACTGAGAAAACAAAAAAGTAAAGTAATGGGTGAAATATCTGAATAATCTCAGTCAGAATATATGCCAAGACTTGGGTACCAGCGCTCACTCTGCCACAGGACTGAAGTTGTAGAGGAAATTAGTGCTAATGAGCGGGACCAAGGCCGAATTGCTTTTGTCCCAGACTGTAGCAGCAGAATAAGCAAATGGAGCTAAGAGTTATTAACAGTGGCTGAGATACATTCAAACATTCTAACAAAAACATTTTTAATTTTCAGAGTGACCCGTCTAAAAGGTGAAAGACTTCCCAGATGTTCATTCGTCCATTTATGAGAAGGATAGCACCTATTGATTGTTATGTATCTAGCCCGAGGTTAGCTGTAAGTAAATACAAAGGGAAAGAATGCCAGACATTCTGGGGTACAGTTCCAAAGTACTGGCACAGTGGAGAACTATCCAGAAATGTTCAAAGGCTACTCACATAACAAAATCAAAGCATCTACTCCTTCATCAACCACTCTCCTCAAATCATCCACTACAAATATTAGCCAGATTCCATGCCTTTTCTAAAAAATAATTCAAAATGTTACTTCCTTGAGGATTTCTTGGGAGCAAGAATTACTGGGCCCTTCTTTCACTGACATTGTGAAATGGAGAATGGGTAGACAAAGGGGTCTATTCTAAAGTCCTTCTGTAACAACAATGTAAGCTGAGGGGGGAGGACAGAGACTTGCTGCTGGGTTGGGGGCAGTATCTGGGCCTCCTTCAGCCACCTTTACTCGCCTATCCCTTTTACTACTGGTCCATGGAAGTTCTTAGCCTGAATCCAATTATGTCGAGGGAGCTTTTAAAAGCGACCTCAGTTTGGCACCACAGGTCATATCCTGACTCTCTGGAGCCATTTGCTGGAGCCTCATCAAACCACCCAGCTCTCATAGACTCTCTTCTGGCCCTAAGAACCCTCAGCCAACCCTAATGTATCCCAAACTGGAACTCAGCCAAACCTTACCATGTCCTTGGCCTCGCAATGTCAGTCTTGAGACATCCTCAGTTGGCTCTGTGACTTATCATTTTCATGAGGTCTTAATGACGCACACAACTTTCAACAGAGTTAGTGTTAGAGGATCTGTCAATGACAAATTATATAAATCGACTTTCTTATTGGCCAGGTTTCTAGAGGATATGTCAGTGCCTTAAATTATGTAAATTGACTCTTATCTTACAATTGGTTTATTATCCAAAGGTTGTAAGGGGAATGGTCCAGCACAATGTCAGATCTGATTTAATATTTTTTTTCCCCAGACAATATGAGGACAATGCAGTGCACAGCACTGGTGAGTGTGGAACAGCCTGCCGAATATTTCAGAATAGATCATTACGGGCCAGATGTAGCAAAGTGTTTGCGCCTCACAAACGGCGAAAATCGCAGTTTGCGAGGCGCAAAAGCCACTTTGCTATTCAGAAATGCATTTTGCGAGTCGGCTCCGACTCGCAAAATGCATTTCCGACTCGCAAATAGGAAGGGGTGTTCCCTTCCTATTTGCGACTCGCAGTGGGATGCAATTCCATTTGCGACCGCGTACGCGGTCGCAAATGGACTCGCAGTTACCATCCACTTCAAGTGGATGGTAACCCACTCGCAAATTGGAAGGGGTCCCCATGGGACCCCTTCCACTTTGTGATTGGACCCAAAAATATTTTTTCAGGGCAGGGAGTGGTCCAAGGGACCACTCCCTGCCCTGAAAAAATACCGAAACTAAAGGTTTCGGTTTTTTTTTTAAGTGCAGCTCGTTTTCCTTTAAGGAAAACAAGCTACACTTAAAAAAAAAAAACTGCTTTATTTAAAGCAGTCACGAACATGGAGGTCTGCTGACTACAGCAGGCCTCCATGTTTGCGAGTGCCTATACTCGCAATGGGGCCGCAATTTGAGACCCACCTCATGAATATTGATGAGGTGGGTCATTGCGACCCCATTGCGAGTCGCAGTCGGTGTCTGAGACACCGTACTGCATAGCAAATTGCGACTTGCAATTTGCGAGTCGGATGGACTCGCAAATTGCAAGTCGCAATTTTGCATTTTGCTACATCTGGCCCTTATTCACAACACTAAACATTTCCATTTTATAATTGGGGTTTGTACTGATTCAAGTCAGTACTAGGCCAAGGACATTTTATTGTTTTTTGTTGTTTCTTTAAGCAATTCTATGCAATTTAGCAGCAAAACTAATGCATAAATGCGGGCAACTTTACACATGTTTTTAATAAGGTGAGAGTTTCAGAATACCATGGTTGATTATAATGGGAGCCTCAAGTCAGAATTGAAGCAGGTTCAGACTAATGCCGGACATTCACTCCTTTTTGCAATCTGTCACTGGACAAAGGTGGAGACTGTTCTCTGGGAGATAGTTTCCCGATAGTTTTAAGACTAGCTTGCTCCTACACTTTAGTCTGACAATCTATTAATATTCCTTCCAGTAAGTTCACTCAGATATGTAAAATATTTGCGATTGCCTTGTTCTTTTACCAGTTCATCTCTATTTTTTCTTCACTGCTTTAATTCAAGCCTACCAATATTAAGTGGGCCCACCCATATATATTTCTTGTACATTTTTAGTTTAATTGGAATCCTCTTGGGCGAACCTGTGCATCCGTAATTTATTGCATTTAGCACTTCCATATACATGTGCAATGCTCGTCTACATATTTAAAAAAAATCTTTTTAATGACTGAGTCCCTTTTTCTCCTTTAGTTAAGCCCCTACCGGATCAGCTGTCCTGCAGCAGCATCTGCAAAAGGCCTCCAAATTAAAATTTGATCTCAACCTCCCCCGTAGCTGTTCCTCAAATGTTTTTCAGGCAGCCATTTTAAGCCAAGGCTTCTTTTTATTGTCTGAGCATATATTTTTTCGATAATGTTTTGACAGATCTGTGCTCAAGGGCCTCTTTTCTTACCATCTTGATGACAATACTTTAACAATAAATGGGTTGATATGCTGTCAACCTGAAATAATTAGACTGTGAATTACTTTCTAGAATAGACTAGTTGGATTTTTTGTAATTTAGTTACTGTCCAAGTTTCCAATGATTCCATGTATTTTGTTCTCATGCACATACTTATCTCACATTCTTCTTCACTTGTCACTCTGTGATCGTGTTTGAGAACTCAGTATTTTTTATAACTTGTATATTTAGTCATCAATGCCGATTAAGTACTATTTTATTTTGTCTATAGTTTGTGCGCTGTTCTATATGCTGGATTTAATCAGTGCATTCACTGACCGGGATGATACTCTAATGCCAGAATATTACAAATGTTTCCTTTTTACGTAATTAATGTCCTAATGATGCCGCAGTCAAATCAAGTCAAGAACAACTTTATTTCAGTTTTAAAGAAAACCATAAAAAGTACACAATAGCAAGACTTCAGAAGTAAAGTACAGATAATGTGCAAGAATCCATAAAAACATTTTAATGTGTTAAAATTCAAATGAATGTAAGTAATTTAAACCAGATTTATCAGGGTACATTAGTCCCATAGTTGATTGTGTCGGCTACTGGCTGACGCACGCACACCCTCCCTGGTGCGGGTCACAACCAGTGTCTGACGCCTCCCTCAGGAGACACGGAAGAGCTTCAGTGTCTCTCCCCACCCCTCTCTGACGTTAGCGCGCTGCGATGCACACTGACAGCACAATTTGTTTTCCCCAGCAGAGCAGGAAGCAGCAGACAAGGCCGCTTTCTGGTCCGGTGGGGAAAACAGGCTCAAAAGGGCTTCCACAGCTCTAAGGAAGGCCTTGTTCGAAAGGGGAGATTCTCCCTTTCCAATGAGGCCTTTCTGAAATGGTCTCCTGGCCGTGAATCGCAGCTGCGCTGCGATTCACCACCAGGAATCCCCACTAGACACTACGGGTTACACTTGGGGTGGTTGGAATTTTTTTTAATAAAAAAAGTTAGTTTACACCTGGGGGTTGGGGGGTGGTGGCGCCCCTCCACAGGAGTTAAAAAAAAAAAAAAAAAAAAAAAAACATGAAAAATGAAATTGACAGGGGTCAGCCGCCTATCAGCAGGTGGCAACTGTTTTTTTAACAGATGTATGGTTTCTCTTGGGGGCCACGATCGCCCCCGCCCTCCCCTCACCAAACACCCACCCCCCCACACCCTGGGGAAATCAAGCAGCTATTAAAAAGCATATATATATATATATATATATATATATATATATATATCTATGTAGATCTATATATAGATATGTATCTATATATAGATCTATATAGATATATATATATATATATATATATATATAGATACATATTTATCTATCTATATATATCTAGCTATACATATCTATATATCTAATCTATCCATCTATCTATGTCAGTGGTCTCCAAACTTTTTAATACCGTGCCCCCCCCAGTAGAAAAATAAAAATAATTTGCCCCCCCCTTCAGAATTTTTCACAATTATTTTATAAAGATGGCAAAGTTTAAATATGTCCAGACCTATTTAAACATTGCAGTTAAGTACTGTTACCTTTTTAAAAATGCAATAGCATGCTTCTGCTTAAAAGAAAGCCCTGTTATCTGTATAATGCTTCTTTTGGCCAGAGCCTGGCGCCCTCCCTACGATCACTTGAGGCCCCCCTAGGGGGGGCCCGCCCCCCAGTTTGAAGACCTCTGATCTATATATATATATATAGATCACTTTTGCCAATGCGTTTGTGGTTTCCCTGGGGGCTGCGATCGGCCCCCAGGGAAACCACACCTACATATAAAAGTGATCTCTATACATATATATATATATATATATATATATATATATCTTCGCCACCAGTTGCCTCACAGCACATCTTCAAAGCGATGCACATACTCCAACCGACGTGTTTCAACCGTAGCTTTTAGGCAGCAATAAAAAAGTCAAGCTAACTCTTGTGATTATGTTTCTGCTAGAGAAGGATCAGACTTTTGTCTAGTGGCAGTTTTGATCTCATAAAGTAGTGCAGAGGGCATGCTGCAAAGATCAAATCTGTTTTTTACATGAATAGCTGAGTGGATTAGTAAGTCAGCCATTACCCGCGCTATAATACAAATGAAATGTATTGGCGAGGGGGGTTATGGAGAGATGAAGGACACTTTTGCTTGGTGGTAGTGAGTGAATCTGCGGAAGAGGTCATGGGAGCACCAATAATGATTGTCAGACTGGGTGCCAGAGGTGCTAAAGACTGTGACAGTGGATGTGTAACAAGGTGAAGTAATAGTGTTTCTTTTTTGTTTTTTTGAGAGTCTTGAGAGAACGTGCTGATTGAGGGAAAAAGCGAAAGAAAGGTGACTGACCTTTACTGTTGCATGCATCACACACACATTCACCAGCAATTTTGTGACTGTCTACATAGGCTAGTGTTTTAGAGGGACAGTTTAGCTAGTAGCAGAGATGGCGTCTCGTTGGATGACTGCTGCTCAAGCCCTAACAGAGGACAGCTTTAACGTAGGATCAGAGAATGAAACAACAGATCCTGAGACAGCATCTGAGGAACAGGACAATTGACCAGACTCTGAAAGTGATTTTTCAGTTGGAGGAGTCCCATCCAGCAACTCCTCTTCCAGTGATTCTGAGGGAGGTAATGAGGACAGTCATGCTGTCCTTTGGCAAGCACAGTCTGTGCAGCGGGACAATAGCGGGTTAGCCCAACCCGGAGAGCAGGTACATGGGATGGCAAGCACAGAGAGCTCCCAATTCAGTTCAGCCCCAAATTCCACTACCCAAATCGTATTGTGGAGACATCAAAATTATCTATCACAAAACAACCTGGTTTTGTAAGGCAGGCACCTGGGTTTTTGGTCCTGGGCTCAGTGGCGATATAGGGAAACCTACCAAACCCAGACATTTCTGGAAACTAGGCACCCAGGGGAGACACCGGAGGTATGGCTTGTGTGGATTCCCCAATTTTTTCTTAACCAGAATACCCTACAAAGGTGAAATATTGAATCAAAACTCTATTTTATTTCTGTCACACAAACTACAGGAATATGCTGGGATCCACACAATTCCTACCACCCAGTGTTTCCCCACCTGTCCTGATAAAAAGGCTACCCCACTTGAGTGCCTGTACCTAGTGCCTGCGTCAGGAATGGATCACCTCAGGGTCAACAGTTGCCCTCATGTAAGGACTAACATTGACAGATGTGTGATCCATTCCTGGCACGGGCACTAGGCCTACCCACACAAGTGAGGTACCATTTTTATTGGGAGACTTGGGGGATTGCTGGGTGGAAGGAGGATTGTGGCTCCCCTCAGATTCCGGAACTTTCCATCGCCGAAATGTGCAGCCAATCTGTGTTTTATCTCAATTTTGAGGTTTGCAAAGGTTTCTGTGGGACAGAACCTAGTGAGAGCCCCACAAGTCACCCCATTATGGATTTCCCTAGATGTTTTCTTTCCATACATGTATAGGTTTGGTAAGTTTCCCTAGGTGCTGGCTGAGCTACAGCCCAAAATCCACAGCTAGGCACTTTGCAAAAAATGCGTCTGTTTTCATTAGAAAAATGTGATGTGTCCATATTGTGTTTTGGGGTATTTCCTATCACGGGCACTAGGCCTACCCACACAAGTGAAGTACCATTTTTAATCGGGAGACGTGGGGGAATGCTAGGTGGAAGGAAGTCTGTGGCTCCCCCCAGATTACAGAATTTTGCAGTACAGAAATGTGAGGAAAACATGTTTTTAGCCCAATTCTGAGGTTTGCAAAGGATTCTGGGTGACAGACCCAATGACAGTCCCACAAGTCAACCCATTCTGGATTCCCTGGGGTGTCTACTTTCCATAAATGTATAGGTTTAGTAGGTTTCCCTAGGTGTCGGCTGAGCTAGAGGCCAAAATCCACAGCTAGGCACTTTGCAAAAAATGCGTCCGTTTCCATTAGAAAAATATTAAGTGTCCACGCTGTGTTTTGGGAAATTTCCTGTCACATACACTATGCCTACCCACACAAGTGAGGTACCGTTTTTATGGGGAGACTTGGGGGAATGCTGAGGGGAAGAAAGGTTGTGGCTCCCCTCAGATTCCAGAACTTTGCAGCACCGAAATGTGAGGAAAGTGTTTTCTTAGCCCAATTTTGAGGTTCGCAAAGGATTCTGGGTGACAGAACCCAGTGAGAGCCCCACAATTCACCCCATCCTTGATTCCCCTAGGTGTCTACTTTCCATAAATGTATAGGTTTGGTAAGTTTTCCTAGGTGGCAGCTGAGCTACAGCCCAAAATCCAGAGCTAGGCACTTTGGAAAAAACACATCATTTTTCAATGGAAAAATGTGATGTGTCCACGTTGCGTTCTGGGGCATTTCCGGTCACAGGCACTAGGCCTACCCACTCAAATGAGAGACCATTTTTATTGGGAGACTTGGGGGAATGCTTGGTGGAAGGAAGTTTAAAGCTACCCTCAGATTCCAGAACTTTGCAGCACCGAAATATGAGGAAAGAGTGTTTTTTTTAGCCCGATTTTGAGGTTTGCTAATTATTCTGGGTGACAGAACCCAGTGACAGTCCCACAAGTCACCCCATCCTGGATTCCCCTAGGTGTCTACTTTCCATAAATGTATATGTTTGGTAGGTTTCCCTAGGTGCCGGTTGAACTACAGCCCAAAATCAACAGCTAGGCACTTTGCAGAAAACACATAGGGGGTCATTCTGACCCTGGCGGTCAGTGTTAAAGCGGCGGCCAACCCACCAACAGGCTGGCGGCCCAAAAAATTGAATTCTGACCCTGGCGGGAACCGCCAACACAGGCCGCCGCATTAACACTCCGACCGCCACGGCGGAACAAACAAACATCGCAGCGGTCACCGCCAACAGGCAGGCGGCAGACAATGTACCGCCCACCCTATCACGACTCACCAATCCGCCACCTTTTCCGGGGCGGGAGCCCCACCGATAAAAACACGGCGGAAACAGACATCTCCAATGGAAAACGCTTACCTCAACACACTCCACGCGGAATCGGAACAGCATGGAACCCGAACTCCACATCCTCCCGGCCATTGCGTTCCTGCTCTTCTTCCAGGATCACGAACCTCGGCGCAGACGACAACGGTGAGTACTGCACCTACGACACAGGGGAGGGGGGGAGGAGGAAAGGTTACGGGCACACACATACGCCACACACCCACCCCCACCCTCACCCCCGCCGAAATACCTACACACCTATGCAGATAAAAAAGTCAGAGTGACACCCTCAAACCCCCCCCAAAAAGAAAAGACAAAAAGCAATGAATGTAAAAGTAGAACTATATTATTGCAACAATAAAGTATAGCGACCTTAGCAATATATGAAGAAGCAATACACATCTAGAACCATATCCACACAAGTAGCAAAAGTCCGGCCCAGTCATTCAAAGTTCAAATGTCCGTGGGCCAATGTGCAGCAACACATGGGCAAAGCCCACACACGAGATCGAGTCCATTGGAGAGAACACTGCTGGGGCATCACAAAAATAAAAAACAGGCACCTCAGGGGGAAGGGAAGGGAGGGCACCTCAGCCACATGAGTCCACGACGCCAGATCCACGAAGGCCCTCCATGCCCACTGTGCCATCCTGGGGAGTGCAAAGCCACAGTCTCACAAGTCTCTACAGTGGGTGGAATGCCCACTGTGCCATCCTGGGGAGTGCAAAGCCACAGTCTCACAAGTCTCTACAGTGGGTGGATTGCCCACTGTGCCATCCTGGGGAGTGCAAAGCCACAGTCTCACAAGTCTCTCCAGTGGGTGGATTGCCCACTGTGCCATCCTGGGGAGTGCAAAGCCACAGTCTCACAAGTCTCTACAGTGGGTGGAATGCCCACTGTGCCATCCTGGGGAGTGCAAAGCCACAGTCTCACAAGTCTCTACAGTGGGTGGATTGCCCACTGTGCCATCCTGGGGAGTGCAAAGCCACAGTCTCACAAGTCTCTCCAGTGGGTGGATTGCCCACTGTGCCATCCAGGGGAGTGCAAAGCCACAGTCTCACAAGTCTCTACAGTGGGTGGATTGCCCACTGTCACATCCTGGAGAGGTCAAAGCCACAGTCCATCAGGTGGATTACAGAGACCACTGGTCATGGAGGAGGCACGGTGGGCAGAGTGCGCCGTGAAGGCCTGCCCGACACAGAACCGGGACTGCCAATGGGCCAGCGGTGCTTGACAGGAAGGGCCCAGCGGAGCGGTGCTTGACAGGAAGGGCCCAGCGGAGCGGTGCTTGACAGGAAGAGCCCAGCGGAGCGGTGCTTGACAGGAAGGGCCCAGCGGAGCGGTGCTTGAGACGGCGGTGCCCAGCGGAGCGGTGCTTGACAGGAAGAGCCCAGCGGAGCGTTGCTTGACAGGAAGGGCCCAGCGGAGTGGTGCTTGACAGGAAGGGCCCAGCAGAGCGGTGCCTGACAGGAAGGGCCCAGCGGAGCGGTGCTTGAGACGGCGGTGCCCAGCGGAGCGGTGCTTGACAGGAAGAGCCCAGCGGAGCGGTGCTTGACAGGAAGGGCCCAGCAGAGCGGTGCTTGACAGGAAGGGCCCAGCGGAGCGGTGCTTGACAGGAAGGGCCCAGCGGAGCGGTGATTGAGACGGCGGTGCCCAGCGGAGCGGTGCTTGACAGGAAGGGCCCAGCGGAGCGGTGCTTGAGACGGCGGTGCCCAGCGGAGCGGTGCTTGACAGGAAGGGCCCAGCGGAGCGGTGCTTGAGACGGCGGGGCCCTGGTCAGCGGTGCCTGTCTTGTGTTTCCAGTGAACCACACCTGCCCAATACTTGCTGCTCAGTCTGCATCGGACCTTTCCGTTGCAGGGCCCTCCTGTGATGGAGTCCTGGGGCCCTGGGTCTCCTCCGATACCCCCGGAATGGGGCTGGTGGGGCCTTCCTGGCCAGGTCGGCTGCTCCCTGCCTTTTGCTCCTTGCTGCCCTTGCCCTCCTTGGCAGACTGTCCGTGGCCCTTGGCTCCCTTACCCGATGTGGCAGGGGATGGTGAAAGGCTCCCCTCCTTGGGGGCAGGCGTATCAGGCCTGTCGCGCCTGCCCTTCACTTTTTTGCTCCTCTTCCCAGGGGGGGGGCTGGCTGTGCCTTGTGCCTTTGCTGCTGGACGATGTCCCAGCCCAAGGAAAGGGCGGACTCCAAAAACCAGGCACGACGTTCTTGGGAGTTGCTGGGCTGGTGGTGGCTGAGGTGTTTGTGGAACTCTTACGGGATGGAGGGGGTGGGTCAGGTGAGGAAAAGATGTCAATTTTAGAGAGGAAAAATGTATTTGGAGCTATGGGAAGGGTAGCTGGAGTGGGTATGGGAGTGGAGGAAGAGGATGTGGTTGTAGGAGAGTCAAGTGTGCTGTCTTTGGGTGCAGGTGCTTGGGCAGGAGGCTGACGTGAGGTGGATGGCTGTTGTTTGGGTGCCTGCCTGCGTTTGTGTGTTTGGGAAGCGGGGGTGACAGACACACTGGGAGAGGACACAGGGGACGTGTACATGGCAGTGGGGGTGGTGACTGCACGTGTGCGGACTGGTCTGGAGAGTGTGCTGGTGATGGGTGCAATGGCTGATGGTGGTGTGCTTGCAGGTGTGTGTGGAGACGTCACAGGGAGGGAGGAGGGAGCCGAGGAGGTGGGGGACACAGAGGAGGTAGTGACTGTTGGCATGTCTGCATCTGGATGTTGCTTGGGTGAATGCTTGTGTGTCCTGTGGTGCTTATGTCTGGATGAGCTGCCCTTGGGTGTTGAGGTGTGTGCAGGCTGGTCTGTAGGTGTGGATGGGATAGGCAGAGGAACAGGGGAGTGGGACTGGGAGGAGGGAGTCAGAAGAGGGAGGCTGGAAACAGGGACAATCGCTGCCGTCAGTGCTGAGGCCAGAGCGTTGAACGATCGTTGATGGGCAGCCTGACCCGAATGAAGGCCCTCCAGGTATGCATTGCTTTGATGCACCTCCCTCTCCACACCCTGGATGGCATTCAAAAGAGTAGACTGCCCAACAATGATGGTCCTCAGGAGGTCAATGACCTCCTCACTGAGGGCAGCAGGGGTGACTGGGGCAGGGCCTGAGGTGCCTGGGGCGAAGGAGATGGCCGGCTTCCTGGCCTTGCGGGCACGGCCCAAAGGCCGAGGGGCTGCTGGGAGGGCGGAGCTGGTGCGCTGGGTGGCGGCTGTACCTGTAGGATCGGTGGGCACGGATGTTGCCGCCACCGCAAGGGAGCTCCCTTCCGAGGACGTGTCGGTGTCGCTAACGTCTCCACGGGTCCCCGTGGTGGAGCCCCCCTCGCCCTCCGTCTCACTGGTCATGTCGGAGTCTGTTGCATGGCCCTCCGGGACCATGTGAGATGCAGCTCCCTCTTGCGCCGATGCCACTTCTCCTCCGCCTGATGATGCTAATGCACACATTCACAGAAAAACAAAGAAAAGGGGGGGGTGGAAAACATAAAGACAAGTTGAGTGCATGCATTGGGAACACCGTTGGCGGAGAGGACAGGCACAGAAGCCCCCTGCACTATGCTGCGCACTTGGGGTACACTACTCATTCACTGGGACATGCCCTACAAGCCTATGGGCGACAACTGCCCACACAGTATACACTGGTCCATGAATCGCGTTACTAGGCACCCTTCAGAGGTGGGGGGTGGGGGCACAGGACCATACCTCACGGGCGGGCCTATCCTACAGAAATCGCCTTGGCCTAGGGATACCCACAGCCCTCCTCCCCCACCCAGGCACCTCCACTGCGCTCAAAATAGCAGAATGTGCTGGTACTCACCCCTTTGTGTCTGCTGTAATGTCCTCAAGCGGCCATCTAAATCGGGGTAGGCCACCGCCAGGATCCAGGACATCAGGGGGTCAAGGTACGACTGGCACCCCTCCTAGGTTGGGAGGCCATCCCCAGCAGAGCCTCCGCAGTCTTCCTGCTCCCGCGGCGGATGTCCTCCCACCTCTTGCGGCAGTGGGTGCCCCTTCTGTTGTGGACCCCCAGGGCCCGGACGTCCTTGGCGATGGCACGCCAAATGTCAATCTTCTGATGGGCGCTGACCTATGTGACATGTACAGGGGTGGAAGAGAAACATCATCACTTTTCTGCATTCTCGATGTGAGTGGCCCCCCCTCCCCAACCTTGCCATGTGGCACATGCTCTCATCTGTCGTGCCATGCATTCGTCATTCGCTGCCCTCCCCTCCATCATACATCCTCCCCACTCAACCCACGCATTGGGCACTATGCATTGCCCCCCGTGTACTCACCTGTTGGTCTGGAGGCCCGTAGAGTAGCGCATACTGGGGGAGGACCCCATCCACGAGCTTCTCCAACTCCTTGGAACTGAAGGCGGGGGCCCTTTCCCCAGTCGCAGCAGCCATTGTCACTTCCAGACCGAGGTCACAGCAGCACTTGCAGTATAGGTCCTCTCCTGTGGATGCTCAGGTCTCGTGTGATCAAGCAGATAGAAAATGGCGGTTACGGCTGCGGCGGTGCGTACCGCGGCGGTGCGTACCACGACCGCCGGCGCTCACCGCCATTGGCTCCTGAAACCCATAGGGTTCAATGTTGTCCAATGCGCCTTTGCGCCGCGGCCTGCGACCGCCTACCGCCACGGTGTGCCACGCTTGCGCAATGACCTCACTTCACATTGTCACACTTCACAGGTCAGGCAGCCGCCATTTCAAGGGCCCACATGGCTTAATTCCTACTGCGTCACACATGGCTAGGCCTTGCACCGACAATCACACTAGCCCTTCAATCCTGAGAGATTCGTGTACTGTGCATGCTGTGGGCACTTACCTGTGGGTTGCTTGACTCTGTGCTCCATGTTGTCCTTCCTAGGCATCGTCCGCTGGGACTTGCGAGGAGACGGAGGAATCTTCCTGTGTACAGACCGCTGGTGGACCTGTCGACAATGGAAGAAAGACACATCATACTCACCTACAGACTCAACCGTGCCACTATACAGGAACTGTGTGGCCAGCTGGAGCCAGACCTGATGTCACCCATCCGCCAACCCACAGGGATTCCGCCTCTAGTGCAGGTGCTGTCAGTCCTGCATTTTTTTGCCAGTGGATCATTTCAAACTACCGTGGCCATTTCATCTGGGATGTCTCAGCCTATGTTTTCAAAGGTGTTGTCCAGAGTGTTGTCTGCCCTGATGAAATACATGCGGAGCTACATCATTTTCCCTGAGGTGGGTGACTTGCCTACAGTGAAGGGTGATTTCTATGCCCTTGGACACATTCCCAATATCATTGGTGCCATTGATGGTAACCATGTGGCCTTGGTTCCCCCAAAAGACGATGAGCAGGTGTACAGGAACCGAAAGAATTTTCATTCGATGAATGTCCAGGTGGTCTGTTTGGCTGACCAGTACATCTCCCATTTAAATGCCAAGTTCCCAGGGTCAGTGCATGACGCGTACATCATGCGAAATAGCAGCATCCCTTATGTGATGGAACAGCTACAGAGACACCGTGTGTGGCTAATTGGTGACTCTGGTTACCCAAACCTGCCTTGGCTATTGACCCCAGTGAGGAATCCCAGGACCAGGGCAGAGGAACGGTACAATGAGGCCCATGGGCGTACCAGGAGGGTCATTGAGCGGACCTTCGGGCTCCTGAAGGCCAGGTTTAGGTGCCTGCATATGACTGGTGGATCCCTAATGTACTCACCAAGGAAGGTGTGTCATATCATCGTGGCCTGCTGCATGCTTCACAACCTGGCTTTGCGATGCCAGGTGCCTTTCCTGCAGGAGGATGGTCCAGATGGTGGTGCTGTGGCCGCTGTGGAGCCTGCGGAGAGTGAAGAGGAGGAAGACGAAGAGGACTACACAGACAACAGGGACAGAGTGATACTGCAGTATTTCCAGTGACACACAGGTAATAATCTACTTCTGCATTGTATTATATCTGTAACTGTAGTGGCTCTCTACTGTCTGACCTTTCACCCCAATGTATGGTAACTTAGTTGTGTATATCACTTCCTATTACAGTGCTCTGATCCCCACGGAGTGCCCTCTGTTTTTTTTCCCCATGGACTACCGCTGTGTGACACTGGTATGTTGTCATCAGAATGTAACTAGAAATGTTTTGTTGGTTATATCGAATACATTTGGTTTAAATAAATAGATAGCAGAATCCAGTAGGTTTTTGTGCAATAATTGTGTTTATTGAAGTTTTCAAATAGGTGTATAGTCCAAAAAGGGTGCTGGCTGATGGTGGAGGCATGTCCATGGCAGAGTCCAGACTCTCGTTCGCACAGGTGCATTGTCCATATGCCTGTGGAAGGTGGAGCAGGGGCAGTTCAAGGTTGGACAGGGTGAACAAGTGGGACAGTGGGATGGCATCCGTGGGTTTCTGTGCATGGAGGGGGTCTTGACATCCTACTCTGTCTTCTTCCTAGATCTCAGGCCTTTCTTG
The DNA here is from genome assembly GCF_031143425.1 of Pleurodeles waltl. Classification (NCBI taxonomy): domain Eukaryota; kingdom Metazoa; phylum Chordata; class Amphibia; order Caudata; family Salamandridae; genus Pleurodeles; species Pleurodeles waltl. The sequence goes on from NC_090440.1 coordinate 1,028,559,101, forward strand.
CGGGGTGGTTCTTGTTCTGCAGGGGGTGGGGTCCGGGTGGGCCATTGCTGTTGTGTCGGGGCCTCCTGACCACTAGCGCCGGCAGAGGTGGTGGGCTGTTCTTCCTCCATGCTAGTGGCAGGGGCCCTTTGGGGGGCCACATGGTCCCGCAATGTGGTGACAATCTGGTTGAGTGCCACCACGATTGTACCCATTGCGGAACTGATGCTGCGCAGTTCTTCCCGGAACCCCATGTACTGGCCCTCCTGCATGGCCTGGATTTCCTGGAACCTGGCCAGGACCGTCGCCATCGTCTCTTGGGAGTGGTGGTACGCTCCCATGATGGTGGTGAGGGCCTCTTGGACAGTTGGTTCCCTAGGCCTGTCCTCCCTCTGTCGCACAGCAGCCCTCCCAGTTCCTCTTTGTTCCTGGGCCTCTGTCCCCTGGACGGTGTGCCCACTACCAGTGCCCCCAGGTCCCTGTTGTTGTTGGGGTTGGGGGTTACCCTGGGTGCCCTGTACTGGTAGACACACCGCTGCTTGACATGTCCTGGAGACAGAAGCATGGGCCCGCTGGGTGGGTGCTGTGCTGTTGTTTCCAGAGGGGGGTTGGTCTGCTGTGGCCTGTGGCTGACTGAGGGTAACCGACTGTCCAGAGGTCCCAGATGGTCCGGGCTGGTCATCAGGTTCTAGGTCGACAGAGCTGCTGTCATCACTGGGGGCCTGTTCTGGGGGTGGGATGGACAAATCTGGACCCTCCTGGACGGTGTGTTGGCGTTTGGGCCCTGCAGGGGTAAAATAGTATGGTTATTGATTTTGTGTGTGCCATGGCATGCGATTTGTGGGTGCCCTTGTCGCCCAGTGCTGGCAGTCCCATGTGGGAGGAGTTGTGAGGGTGGTTTGTGGGGGGGGGATGGGTAGGTGCAGTGGTCATGCTTAGGTGATGGGTGTCCATGGTTTGTGTTGGCATTCAGGGGTTGGGATTGGGTTGGGTGGGTTGTGCTGGTGAGACATTAACAGGGAGTATGTGTGCTGGGGGGTTAGGGGTGAGGGTGGGGGTGTGGGTTGGCATGCTGGTGGTTGGGGGGGGTGAAGTAGTTGAGATTAGACTTACCAGAGTCCATTCCTCCGCCTACTCCATCGAGGCCCTCAGGATGCAGGATGTTCAAGACCTCTTGCTCCCATGCTGTGAATTCGGGTGGAGTGGGTGGGGGTCCGCCGCCAGTCTTCTGCACAGCGATGTTGTGTCTTGACACCATCGACCGCACCTTCCCCCGTAGGTCGTTCCAGCGCTTTCGGATGTCTTCCCGATTTCTGGGATGCTGTCCCACAGCGTTGACCCTGTCGACGATCCTTTGCCATAGCTCCGCCTTCCTGGCTATTGTGGTGTGCTGCACCTGTGTGCCGAAGAGCTGGGGCTCTACCCTAATTATTTCCTCCACCATGACCCTGAGTTCTTGGTCCGAGAACCTGTGGTGTCTTTGGGGTGCCATGGGGTGGTGTGGATGAGGTGTGGGGTGGTGTTTGTGGTGATGTGTGTGGTGGTGTGTGGTGTTTTGTGCGTAGATGTGGTGGGGGTGATGATGTTGGGTTCCTGTCTGTGTTGTGGTTTGCGTTCCCTGTGCTCTCTCTCTGTGTATTGCGCCTTGTCTCTGATTTTCGATTTGTGGGGGTTTGTGGGTGATGTGGGTGTGTGTTTTATATGGTGATGAGTGTGTGGGAGTGGTGTGTGTATGTGTATCAGGTGTGTGTATTTCGATTTGGCCAATGTGGCAGTGTTTTGTAAAGGTGTGTGTATTTTGAGCGCGGCGGTGTGTACCGCCAATGGAATACCGCGGTTGAAAGACCGCCGCGTTGATTAGTGGGTCGTAATGGCATGGGCGTGTTTGTGTTGGCGTGACGGTGGAGGTTTGGTCATCTCCAGTTTATCGCTGACCGCTGATGAGGCGGCCTTCAGTGGATGTCGGGTTTTTGGCGGTTTGGCAGATGTGGGTCAGAATGACCGTGGCGGTTTACCGCGGCCGCGGCGCTATGTTGGCGGTCTTCTGACCGGCGGTAAGTGCCTTTAACCGCCGAGGTCAGAATGACCCCCATAATTTTTCAATGGAAAAATAAGATGTGTCTATGTTGCACTTTGGGGGTTTCCTGTTGCGGGCATTTTTATCGGGAAACTTGGGGGAACACAAAATAGAAGAACAAGTGTTATTGGCAATTGTCTTTCTCTACATTTCTGCCTTCCAAATGTAAAGCAGTGTGTAAGAAAAAAGTAATTTTGAGAAATGCCCTGTAATACTCCTGCTAGAAAGGGACCCCCAAATTCAGAGATGTGCAAATAATCACTGTTTCTAAACTCCATAATCTTGTGCCCATTTCAGAAATACATAGGTTTCCTTGATACCTATTTTTCACTCTTTCTATTTTACCAAATGAATTGCTGTATACCCGTAACCCACTGCAAGGTGCAGCTCATTTATTGGCTCTGAGTACTTGGGTTCTTTATGAACCTACAAGACCTATACATCCCTGCAGCCAGGAGAGTCCAGCAAACATAACAGTTTATTGCTTTAAAAAATCTATCATAGTTGGAAAAAGTTACAGTAGAAAACATAGTCCGAAAGGGCTGTTTTTTTCACCTCAATGTCAACATTTTTTTCTTTCAATTGTTACTTCCTGTAGGAAAATCTTGATGGATCTACACAAATGATCCTTTGGTGGATTCAGAATTTTGTCTACTTTTCAGAAATGTTTTGCTGTCCAGGATTCACCATTGGTTTCACATCCATTTCTGTCACTAACTGGAAGGAGGCTGAAAGCACAAAAAAGTTTTAAAAATGGGGTTTGTCCCAGTAAAATACCAAGCTTGTCTGTTTCTGAAAGCTGGGAAGATGGTGATTTTAACACCGCAAACCCTTCGTAGATCACATTTACAGGGGAAAAAAAACAGTTGCTTTCTTCTGCAGCACTTTTTCCCATTTTTCCACAAAAAAACACATTTTAGCTGTATTTTGGCTAATTTGTCGGTCTCCTCCAGGGGAACCCACAAACTCTGGCTACCTTTAGAATCCCCAGAATGCTGGGAAAAAAGGACACAAATCTGGTGTGGATAGCTTATGTGGACTAAAACGTTATGGGGGCCTAAGTGCAAACTACCCCAAATAGCCAAAAAAGGGCTCAGCACTCGGGTGTTGGCGGGGTTGAGGCCCAGCAGCTAATGGGCTAAACTGAGAAAAACCTATGAAGCGTCTCCATACTAAAGCAATTTCCAGAGGGACAAAAACACAATATATTACAAAATACCAAATTTAAAAGAATTAAAACTGCTAAGAAATAAAGGCTAGAAAATTCACAGCACAGAATTCTTTCAAGGTATATTAAAATAAAAGATACAAACATTCCTGACAATCATGGATTGGTTAGCACATATCTTTCCTGATCTTAATGGAATAAAACTAATGACGGCGTGACAGACAGATTCAGATGATAAACATTGTAAAAGTTTAGGGTTCTGTTTCGCAGATCAACGGCAAAAAGAGCGTAAAATAGGACATACATTTTTTTTTCCTAGAACCAGAATAAAAACTACACAGGATCATGAAATGTAAACATGATTGCTTGCTGATATTTTTACATGGACAACACAGTAGGAATGCAAACCAGCTTCCCTGTAAAGGATGAGCAACCAAAAAAATGGACAAGGTTTAACCTAAAATGTGTTAAAAAAAAAACAATGCTCGGGATTGGGAATCCAATCTAGATAAGAGCCAGATCCAACCGGAAGGCCAATCTCCATATGGTAACTCACCATTGTCATTTCCCAGAATGGATTACAGCCTTCGAAATACTGTTGATTTTGTCATGGAAATAAAGAAATTGTGGTATCCCCAAATTCATAAAAGATTTCTTGATATAAGCAAACCAAGGACTATTGTGACCATAATCTAGGGTGATGCAATCAGAGCGGACAAGAGAAATTGGTATAAAATGAGCTTCAAATTTTTACCCAAAGTATAAGTGGGGCTAATTTATTTCTGTCCTTGATATATGGCAAATTTAACTCAGCATGCATAATGAATTTCGAGGTGCTCATGGGGACTGATAATGACCTAGAAAGAAATTTATTTTCTGCCAATTGCAGGTGGATAGAATTGGCATACACCGACACACCCGCCCATTAGGTGCCCACAGAAATGCAATTGACTTTATATAAGTTACTTAAATCCATTATCAGTTTTAGTTTTCTGGCAAACAGAAAAATTGCGTCAGACATATTTCCCATTTTGAGCTCTTGCTGGGTCAATAATTAGTTCCATTTACAGTCTGCATTCATTAGGATCCTTAAGTAATTAAAAGTTGAGACTTTTACAACTGGAATATCATCCATTTTACATCTACGTGATCTAGTGTTACTAGGGCCACAAGTCATGAAAGATTTAGCATTATAAACCTTTCAACCTAAATTAATCATAAAGGTATTAAAGCATGAAATAGAGATTGCAACCGGTTGGCAGTACGGAACAGCACTGCGTCCTTCGCGTACAATAATACTGGCACTAGCCTTTCACCTATTTTAGGTAGGTCCTTGCTATTCGGAGTGTAAAAAACCCTCCAGGGCATTTATGGAAAAAAAACAAAAAAGGGGGCCTTATGCACTCCCTTAGTAACTTTAAAAGTAGAAGTACACGTCCTGTATCAAACCTGTGCCGAGGTGTCCCACTGTAAGTATTTTAATAATTCGATTAAGCCTCCGTCAACACCGGCATCAGTCATCAGAGCCCACAACCTGCATCTGTCAACAATAGCAAAGGCACTAGACAAGTCCATAAAGGCCAGGAGCAGAGCACTGCCCGGGCCCTTACGTACTTCCCCGTGGTCAAGAGCAGGTTAAGTGGCTGCTCAACCATACCCACTCCCTGACAAAAACCATATTGCACCTTCCACAAGAACCCCTTGTCCTTCGCCCACTCCTTCAGCTTCTGTAGAACCACCCTACCCAGAATCTTAACAGGGGAGTCCAGCAGGGAGATTGGGTGGTAACATGAAGGGTTTCCTCTGTCACCCTTCTAAAAGACAGGGACAATAGTGGAGCATCTCCAGGAAGTAGGTATACCTGCCTGGGGAATGTCCCGAAATACATTTATAAATAAGGGTGCCCATCTGGGCCGGTGCCTTCCCAGAGGTGCTATTTAAGATGGTGACAGTTACATCAGACACATTAATTGAGGGCATGGTGAAAACAACATTTGTCCCTAGGGAGGCGGGAGAAAATACACCAGAAGGAGGATTAACTGGAAGACTAGGCCTAGAGGAACCAAAGTTCCTCACAGTATTTGCCACAATATTTGCCACAATATCTGCCACAGTAAAATATTGTTGCTTTTTATTGTTATACTCTGGATTTATAGAGAGATTCTAGGGTTGGGGTGGAAGTCGTATTGCGGATAAAAATATTGCTATGATAGCTATACCACCAACAGTGTTATTAGTCCTTGCCAATGGAGTGGCGATATAGCTTAAACCTAGTTTCTGTGGAAAACCATATGAACTTTAGTCTCCCAGATGGGATCTTTCACTACTCGTTTTTTTCCACTAAGAATCTTGTATTCCATAAAAGACATTTTAAGGATTGACCCACTATTTCTGTATTACAAGCATCCTGCTCAGTGTGCAGCCTCCTGGATTAATTTGCTATTGATTTACAATAGACCCAATAAAAGGACTAGTGCCATTATACATCTGGGCTCTTTCCTACATACCAGGGCATAGGTGTATCAGGGACCCTGAAAGTTTTCTTTATAAAAGATAAGAGTCAGTGAGAGCTGTGTTCTTCGAATCTTGCAACATTCAATCCAGTGGCTTCCTAAGTGACAGAATCTGGGTTTCCCACACTGCACCAATGCCGACATGGATGAATGCAACAAGACTTGCTTAGGCATGCGCGGCTGTGTGGCCACATGAAGATTTAAGACTGGGCCTCGCGCACCCTTCATATGAGTGAAAGCGTTGCCCTACGAACACGCCCTGCATAATGATAATATGTGTTGCTCTAGCGAACATGTGTCTCAGCCACCCAAGGCAAAGACTGAGGAGGCCAAGGGAAATCTTAAATAAAACAGAAGCCCAGTTACTGCTTTCATCTAGTCACGTAGTGTAATAAAATGATCACATTAAAACAGTGGGCTAAACCAAGAATCAACATGCAGCTAAAAAAACAGAGCACCAATGCACAACAGCTAAAATAACAAAATAGCACAGAAAACTTTAATTACAGGCCAGGCTTCCTGAAAATTATAAGGAAAAGAAACAATAAAGGCAAATTGCATTACAAAAGCTAGACAGCAGCAGGCTGAACAGTCAAATCTAGGACTGGTATACTATGCATTAGGGATTGCCATTTTAAACGATCATTAATACAATGTAGAACAAGTAAGATAAGTTAAGGCTTTATCATGGAATACAATCAAGCTCAAATGTTAGGGTGGAACAGCATGTTAGCACTTTTGAGGCTATATGCAACGCCAATCACAAACAGTGTTCCTAACTATTATTTTCACACTTTTGTGAACTCTTCTATCACCATTAACATGGGTAAGCTTTTAAAATGTATTTTAGGGTCTCAAGATGGCTGCAAACCTTTGGCACTCCCGAGTAACTCCAGTTCTTTGGCCTGGGTGTGTTATTCAGGGCACTGTGAGCCGGCCATGATAACTGATGTAATGGAGAGCCGTGGTCTGCCCATCTGAAACAGAGTTGGATGAGATGGTGTAACCGTGAGAGGCTTCCTCATACCTTCCTAGCACTGGCAGCCGAGAGGTGCTTTGCTGCAAGTTTAGCGAATGCCAAGGGTGCTGCTTTTCCTCAACTGCTCCACAGACAGTGTGACTTACAAGGACACTGAAGAAGGCCTTGGCAACTGGTGATTGTGGTCTGTCAGAATGCACCAGGGGCATAGTGCATGCTCTGTCGGGACACAACAGGGGAGTGGTGCATGCAGAGGGTGTGGTCTATTTCCCTGCAGACTGGCGAAATCCTGCTTCCTTGACATCAGGGGATGGAGGAACCCACAGTAGACAACTCGCCCAGGAGCATTATTTTGCTCACAGTCTCTGAAGTCCCTGCCCTCGTGGATCCTAGTGCTATCCCTAGAAGCTTCTGAAAGAAAGAGCCTTAATCAGCTGTAGACCTGTGCCCTAGGGTTCCAGTTGATCTGTATTTGCTATGTTTTCTGTGCCACCCATCTGGTTCGGCACGCTACTGAGAAGAGGCAGTAAGAGACAGCCCAGAGTAGAACACAACCGAGGTTGAACAAATCCTTCTGTGTTAGTACTACCTTGCATGAAGGTCTTAGTGCAGAGGTAAACGTGGTGGCATAAGTAGTGAAAGTGTGAAACAGACATTGGAGGGCTTGCAGGACACTGTCATCAGAGCATAGGTTGGCTGCAAGTGAGAAATGAGGGAGAAGGCAGTAGAGGGTTATATGACTGAGGTATCTGCTGAAATGAGAGAGACTCAAGTCAAACACTGTGGATAATATGGTAAAATTGGAATAGTGGGTGGAGCTGCTCGATAACATACGGAGGTACTCGGCTGAGAGCGCTGAGTTCGCCTCCAAATTCCCCCAGGAAACCAGCAGGGCACATTGAATGAACTGCTGGCCAACCTGCTGGCTATATCATCTACTGAGGTGGAAGAGATTGCTTCAAGAGCCTTCAGACTTGCTTCATTTGGGTGTGGGTGGAAATTAGGTGATAATCAGGTTGCATAGTATTGGTGAATTCAGAGTGGAGAGACAAGATAACTTGGACAAAAGAGTAAATACTGGGGACCAGGAACTTGTATTCTTCTTGGGATTGCTGGTAAAACTGAAAATGGAACATAAGGTGGAAAAGTGTGTATTATCACAATACAAGACTGCAAAGACCTTCCTAGACAACCTGGGACAGTATAAAGGATGACTGCCTAGTGGTAGCTGTGGGTATGGGGCCTGGGTTAAGTGGAATGCAGAATGTATTTAGGTTCTCTGGGGGTTGCAGGCTAGGGGGATCCTTCTCTGGGAGTAATCTTTCCCAAGTGATGTAATTAAGTTATGATTGCTTTCTGTTTTATTGTCCCTTCTTCCTGCACAGCTCTGAGGAGAGACTGTGTTCTATGTGGAGATTTGGCTTACTGGGAATGCTTTGTTACGGATAAGTAGATGTGTTTCTTTTTTAACATTTGACTTTGGACTCAGTAACACTGGTGCGGTGCAGTTGTAGGTGGGAAACTGAGCACATAACATCACCCAACAGATAAAGTTAAACATCAAATGTATTTTAGGGCTTGATCCTGGAGGAAAATTATGAATTAATATTCCTGAATATTGATCAAGCTGCATGAACTACTTCTGCAATATGGGGAAAGGAATCACAAAATACATGTCTGAGACTTTAAAATATACTGCTATTGTGGTAACTAGTTACCATAACGAACTTAATCCAGTCCTTGATAACTTAAAATGCTTATTATTGCTTACATAACATTCTCAAACTTTAACCATCTAGACATTGTGCATCTTTGATTTCTAGAAGATATTTTTAAACACATGTAGTATGTAACCTTTTGAAGAATTTTACCATGTTTCAATTTTTTGTTTTGTTTTGTAAATACTACTCATTGAAACATTTTAACATGTTTTGTTTTTAAGGTACATTTTCTGAATAAAACTTTTTTTATCATAAATAACAATAAAACTAAAAAGAAGAAACATTTCTTAGGCCCTTCCTAATCTGCAAAACACAACTTTTAACAAAAACAATTTAAACTTTTAGAAACTCTTCACGTGCAAAGAAAGTGGCTATGGCAAATAAAAAACTGGCAGATACAGATTTTCCACACCTAGGCAGATTATCTAACACACTATGGGCCTCATTACGACCCTAGCGGCTGGCAGTAAGCTGGTGGTAACACCGCCAACAGGCTTGCGGTGTTCTGCCAGCTATTATGACCGTGGCGCAATAGCCACAACCATACCGCCGGCCCCTCCAACATACTGCCAGGCTTCTGCCTGGCGGTCATAATCCCCATTGGGATTATGAGTCCCCGACCGCCAGCCTGGCCACGGCGGTAAACACCGCCATGGAAAGGCTGGCGGTAAGGGGGACTTGGGGTGCCCCTGGGGGCCCCTGCACTGCCCATGCACTTGGCATGGGCAGTGCAGGGGCCCACATGCATAGCCCCGTCGTGCATTTCACTGCCAGAATTTCGGGCAGTGAAATGCGCGACAGGTGCTACTGCACCCGCTGCACATCAGGGCCTATGAATACTAAGCTTCTAAAGTGAAAAATGATGCATGACTGCTGACCTAGTATGGGGTAAAAGAAACCCAGTTACAAGCAGATTTGACCTGACTGTAAAACTCCAATGTGTTGGAAAATTAGTACACACAGTCTTGGCTCTATTCAACCTACTCACAGACACTTTGCATGCTTTGGTAGTGGACTTTCTAATATTATCCCTGCAACCCTGCTAGGTGACACCTGGTAAGACAAAATATAATGCACTAGAACCAAGACAGAGATTCTTGTACTTATCTTCTTTCTCTACTGCACATTATCCCTCAGTCACCGCAACCACACCCTCCCTCAAAACTCAAACCATATGCCTCTTTATTTCCTGTCCCTTACTGTTAAGCCAAAACAATCAAGTTCACTTAAAGAAATACAGCTCACCTAAAGCCCACTTAGCCTGTTCTTGTAAGAACACAAAGGTAATCAGTATTGACTCAGTCTTGCCCAATTAGATAGGAAAGAGTACAGAATTTCCAGTACCTTTTCTACTAGTTAAAAAAGCCAAGAACAGAAAAAGGAAATCACAAAAATACATTTTAAGAAAGTAAAGAAACTTAAGAAAGCAATGTAAAGTTACAAAATTAAACCTGAAAATCCAAACAAAATCTCTATAAAAACTACAAAACAAAACACCCTGCTCTCTTTTGGCTCTCTTGATTTCTACTGTTTCCTACTCTAGCTGCGGAATATATCACCCTCCAGCCTAATCAAAACCTTTAAAGATCCATGGAGTCAGATGGATACTTGAAGAGACTGTAACTGACTCCCACAGACATTTAATCCTGATCTAAGCACTTTAATGTGCTTGTGAATTTCTTGAGTCATTATTAAGAGATTCAAAGATCACTATATTTCTCTAAAAAGACTTTTGTCAGTCTAATCATGATATGTAAATTCTATTACCAACAGAAACAGAAACATATTTTACACTGGATACTGGTTATAACCTAAAGAGAGACATAATGTTAGAATCAAAGACAGGGATACTGAAGATAAAGCATAGCAACTTCAATATTAGATGGCACAAATTATCAAATTCAGTAGGTGAGAGGATGAAAAATGTTTAACAAGGCCTTGCTTTTTAAGAAGAGATTCTGTGTCTAAGTGACAATTCCACCTAATACCTATTCTCCATCTTTTTCTTTACGATTTATAAGACAGATAAATGTACCCCTAATGATCCACTACATGAATATTGTACTTTATGTTTAGACATTTAATTCATTTTGTTCATGAACCTTTGTCATCAGCAATCATGTCATTGTTCTGGTACTTTTTGTAACTATATTAATGATTTGGCTTATTTGAGTGGTGTTTTAACTAAAACAAAATAATTAAGCAAACAAAAGAAATTGACACCTTCCTTATATCTGGTGTCTTTTGCACAATATAAATAAAAAGTTACTGCCAAAAGGCACACCCTGTAGAAGAAAATGTCACTTATTAGGTTTACCAGTGCCCTAGAATCCTGAAAACTCAACCATCAGGCATTGTAAGTACAACAAATCGTTAGATTTTCACTGGATCTTACCACATAATGTTTGCATAACAAAAGTGCATCCTTTATCTTAGCACTAATGAACCACACATGCTCCTGGATGGATGAGATCATCATTCGGGTCATGTTCATCCATTCCCTATGGCCAAATTCATCAGACAGGACACATCACGGGAGAGCAGATGGAATAGACAATATGTGGTAAAGGTAATTGACAATCTAGGAGTATCCGGTTTCAACTAGCTAATAATTACCTCTGACCTACAGAATGGGACACATTTTAGACTACTATCAAATCAGCTTACTCATCAACAACATAGCTCCCCCACTCTAAAGACTGTGCTCAAGAAGGCATATCTTGGTAGTGTACCTGCAAATAAATAAAGTAGGTACATCCACCATTCAAAACACAACCAACATATTTTGGTTTCCTGCTGTGGGAGGCACTGTATTGCAGTGACTTTAAGAAAAACTACACTTTAAAATCATGAAAGCCAATTTCGAGACTGAACTACTCCAGTTAAGGTAACTCAACAGTCGGAACCCACGGAAAAGTGATATAGGCGGTCATTCTGATGCGGTCACCGCCATTTGGCCGCTCGGCCATTCTGGCTTTCCCGCTGGGCCGGCGGGCGCCCGCCAAAGGAGCGCCCGCCGGCCCAGCGGGAAAGGCCCTGCAACACAGAGGCCGGCTCCGAATGGAGCCGGCGGTGTTGCAGGGGTGCGACGGGTGCAGTTGCACCCGTCGTGATTTTGAAAATCATGCTGGGGCCCTGTTAGGGGGCCCCTGCCCTGCCCATGCCAGCGGCATGGGCAGGGCAGGGGCCCCCAGGGGACCCACGACACCCGTTCCCGCCATCCTGTTCCTGGCAGTCAAAACCGCCAGAAACAGGATGGCGGGAAGGGGGTCGGAATCCCCATGGCATGGAGGTTCAGCCCTGCCAGGGGTATTCCGGCGGGAAACCGCCGGATCCCCTTTTCTGACCGCGGCTTTACCGCCGCGGTCAGAATGGGCAATGAAGCACCACCAGCCTGTTGGCAGTGCTTCCGTTGCCCGCGGCCCTGGCGGTTTAGGACCGCCAGGGTCAGAATGAGGCCCATAATCTTTAAGTGACAGATCCGAAATGCAAGAGACAGAAGAGGAACCTGTCTTTCCTATAGTGATTTCCAGACCAGCAGCACATTAAACCCTACACCTTATGCATGGTTGACAAAGCATGGCAGGGTGCTGGCACAGAATTTCTCGTAAACAGATTTTAATGCTAGTGTGTGGACATTCTTATTTCAGCTGTGTCAGATTTATCTGAACTATGACTGTATCCCAAGAATACCAACGATAAACCATTGTAACAACTCTACCTTTTACATAATGCCATGTATGTTACTATAAAGTTATATTTATAGTTTATCAATATTAGTATATATTACTATATCATTGTGCCCATGTTCTATGTACAGGTCACATGCATGTATATTGTATAAAATCTTAGACGCCATTATGCCCCTAAGGCAACTGTATTCTCAAACTATTTCTAATGCTATTGTTCTGGCACTCAGACCATGAAAACAACTCCTCTCACATCCTTGTGAGAAACTATACAAATGGGGACAATTCTCTAAGGGCAGCAAGAACTGATCTAGCCAGGGAGCACCATCTCCAAGGGCATTTGGCATTCTCCACAGACATGGCCTAGTGCAGTTTGCAAGCTGTGAAAGCTCATTCTGTATCCGCCCCTGGTTTATGTATGCATATTCTGTAAATACATATATAATGCTGAGTTTCTCCATTCTGTATATTTTCTTTATATTTGTAATGTCAAAATATTGGTGATTTTGCTCCATGTGTGTGTGTGTGTGTGTGTGTGGTTGTGTGTGTGTGTGTGTGTATGTATGTATAAGTCATGCTGTAAAGACTGGATCACAGTGTGTATTTGTGTAAATAATGTGTCTGAGGAGGTACCAGGTTAATCAGAAGTTTTTGTCCCAACTGTGTGGTGGTCTTTCACCTCTAGTGTCCTGCAGCCTCCATACCACAGAGCTGTGAATTGGGGACCTCTGCAAAGCTTTTAGAACTTGACTCTCATGATAACAAGACAGAACACCACAACAAGGTACTCTGGGCTTGAAACTCAGAACTCAACAATGCATAAATATATTGCTAAATAAATCAACATCCGTACAGTGCGTTTTCTTCTTCACCAAGAAAGCCCGGGTCATTTTGTAAAGCATTAACACATTTCACCTGTTCCATCCGTCATAGTGGCTCTCCCCATGCTCCTCTCATTTGGTGGTATGGTGAAAGATGACCATAGCCCCCCTTTGCACAGGCCGGTAGGACACCGGCCTGGTGCCGCCCAGGAGCAGGCCAACAACTCTGTTTAGGCATCTCATCACCCATATAAAGGAGTAGCTTTAAAAAGTATGTAATTATACTGGAGCTCTTGTGGTCCACCAGGTGTCCAATGCCTCAAGGGTACCCGTGCTGGCTGTAAAATAAATTTAAAATAAATACGTCGGTCCAAGCTGGACTCTTTAAATGTGCATCATAGCATTCTGTTTGGAATGCCTGGCCCCAGGGTCTCAGACACTTGCACCACCAGCAAGGGGCCTCCAGGCCACTCCTTGATTGTCTTGTGAGCATGGCTTTAGCCTCCCCTCAGTCTCTGGCACTGCTACTGTCCCCTCCTTACAACTGGAGCTTGGCTGCAAAGGCTATGGGCTTCCACTCCTGCTTACCCATTGTGGTTGCCTGCCCTCGGGTCTTAACCAGAAGAACCCTACAGGTATTCTAGGGCACACAACTTTCCTTGTCTGCACTATCCAGCCAACAAATTCTTGTGCCTCTTGCAGTGTGGCTGTGCATAACAAAAGAGTCGACAGTGCCCACTCCTGAGAAAACAGAGTGGGGGGAGTTCAACAGATGCTCACTTGATTGCCTCCTTCAGGGTCTCAAGGAAGCCAAGACTCCACTGGTCTGGGCAGAAGAAGGTGTCACCATCTCTGAAGAGAGTCTACAAAGTACAAAATGAAAACTAGGACTGGGTGCACCACCAAACTTTTAATGGGGTTCAACAGAATCTGTCCCTTTGAAACTCCTTCTCACTTCCCCCTGCCGGCATAGGAACTTAAGAAAGAAGGTGGATATTTCCGTAACTGGTGAAGCTGCCACCAAATCTAGTGATACCACATCTTCCCTTCTCCACTGACTCAAGAAACAACAGTACTGCTTATCTCACACGTGTAGAATTATTGGTAGAATTAAAAATGGCAACTCCATACAAAACTAGAGCACATCTTTCTCAGAGCTATTGTCCTCCAATGCAGTGCTGCCTCTTCCTTCTAACCATTCTTCAACAGGGTTCACTTTTAGACAGAAGATACAGATGTCTGGGCCTTTCCATCGTCAACTCTTGAAAGCTGCCCTCCCCTTAATTTTAAGGCAAGTGTGGGTGATAGCTAAGGAGATTTCCACATCACCCCTTTGACCAGCAGGAAAGTCTCATAGCCCTGGATTAGGCTTATTGTCTAATGGAGTCTTTGGTCTGCCAGGTGGCGCTGTAAAGTAATGAACTCATCCTCCAGACATTTCAAAAGGTGAGACGTATTAATGGTTAATAAAGGAAAGTATGCTCTTTCATAAATGTTATTAAGGAACACATATAGGGCAAAACAAACTCATATAAATTATGGGTCCTGCAACATATGGACAAAAGGCACAAGCCTCATCCATGTGTTGTGTAGCAACTGAAAGCTACAGTTTAAAGAACACTTGAAACATTTGCATATAAAGTGCATATGTGAAAACAATACGACTTTACCCAAATGAATGGTAGAAGAAATCTGCTGTGTATCAGAAATCTCCAGCATGCATCCACGCTGCTTTACTGAGAACTGTAGGTTTTCAATCCTCATATAATTTCTGAGCCTCTGACTTTGGAACCTGGGGATCCAGGTTCAACACCAGCTTCCACAGGTGACTGTAACTGTGTTATTTTGGCCAAATGACTTCATCATCCAGTGCCTACATTTGTGACATATGCCTAATGCATGTGAATAGTTAATGTGTAGTACAACTATGTACAATTCTCACTTGGTGTACACAATCTTGGATTTCACTGCCTAACCCTCCAGACTAGTGCAGTAGCGCACATAGAAGCAGTGGTCAGTTTTCTTCTGTAACTTATTTCTGAGTGCTGGGGCACAAAAGAGTTAGCATCAAATCCACAACACAGTCCTCTGAAGCCCATGTGACTACGCAAAAAGGAACAGTAATCAATATTGATGTTTAGTAGATTTATTACAAATTAGTAATCAGTCCAATATATGAGCATATCAAATTCAGGTTATAAAGGTACAACATCAAAATCGGCAAGTTAAAACGCTGAAACAAGTTCAATCTCTTCAGTATAAGGCATATGGAAATTATAGTCACTGCAATGCAAAAACTAAGCAATTAGAACTGGCATTCTACAAAAGGATTCAGATTCTTTCCAGTCAGCAAGAATAAAAGTACAGCCATCCAGCTAAGTTTCAGGCTAAATTAGACTAAAGCTAAAGGGGTTGGGAGAAGGCAGGTGTCAGTATTGCAAAGACCTCAGTACAAGTCTTTGAGAAATAAAGAATCCAAGTTAGCATAAATCTATGCACTGTGACCACAAGAGGTCTAAAAGTCTAAATTACTTCTAACAGTGTGAGTACTAAATTAATGTGGAAAGTTATAGAGGCACACATTACCAGAAATCCAATTATTTCTCCTTCTCACGGAGCACACTTGTGATGGAGATAAAATTTTACCAATACATTAGTGGCACTGAAGTTAGCACAGGGTGACTAATTAATCTTCAGTTAAAAGTGTAACAGAGAAATTAACATGGAAATGTAAATTGTGCATGTTTAAATATGGTGGACAATGTGACGGCTATTCGTATTTTGATATCACGTTTTAACATGAAGTTATTATGCACTTATATTTGAGTAAGCTATTTATATGAATTAACGTTGAGTGTTTTTATTAGATGAATATTAGAACTGAAGTATTAAATTAACATGAATTAATCATAATTATACCAATTTAAATGGAAATTATTAACATGCGATATGTGAGCAGAAAATAAATGCAAGTTTAAAGTGTTTCTAAGATATCATAAATAATGTTTGCAATAAAATAATCTGCTATGCATATCTGATTCAAAATGTAAGATGCACAATAGATTTATAAATGGCGTTATGGCTTTCTTAGCTGAACTAGGCCTAAGGTTTCATTCTTGGAATAGCAGAGGAAAATGACTTGTTTATTCTGTTCTTTTGACCTGATTTTTTTCCCTATGTTGCTGAAGTGATGTTGAATGTCCTATCATATTGAAGGCACGGAACGTGTTTTGATGAAAATTAAGTAACAATATTTGTTCTAGCTGTTGAACAAGACAGGAAAGCTATAAATTTCATTTGAGAACTGTTTAGCCCATCCTGTGTATCATGAAAAAGCAGTTCGAAGTAACAATCAACTAGAAAATGTAATATTTTGATGGAAATGTATGAAATTATTTAAATGACAACATGCCTTTTATTTTGTTGAGAAAATCCGGAATAGTTGTAAAATTGAAGCAGTCAGCAGCAGCCATTGGATGCTGAATCTTCTGCGAAAGATGAGCCCACCTGAAGAACCAATCAAAGGACCATGGATATTTCTAATTAGTGAGGGACTTTGAAACTTTGAGTGAGTCCGTCTAGAACTCTGCAAAAGCCAGTCTTGATGCGCTGATGATCCCAGACAGGGTGCTGCTCTCTGTTTCTTCTGAATCCCTCTACCCTTTAGCTACCTTCTGATGAATAAAGTCATACTTTTAATTGCCCATTGGCTTATGCTGTTCAGTACTAACATGCCCAACTGTTTCTGAATTGCTGACCTGTCCAATGTGCAGCCCCTATTCTGCACCGTCCTGATGCTGCCATTCACTGATGCCGGGAGAAGGTGAGCGCTCTAACTGATGAAACTTTCCTGTCTGCTGTTCCACAAGGAGAGGGATAACTAAATGTGATTTTTATTAATTTTCAGTTTAGATAATTACACCAGCATACTTTTATAGTGAGTTGCCCTAGTACTTTTCTTTTTGCTTTTGCCCGCATGCGTTAGCCCGTTCCCACACATGCAAGATCCAGATTTGTGTCAGTGATGGGAACGGCCCAGCCCAGAAATCTGAATTTCACTAATTGAATTTTGATGGTTTACTGATATCACCATCATCTGCTTTGAAATTTGATATTAATGTGAATATTGTGGATTTGCTAATTTATGTCATTCTTTTAGAGTGTTTAACATTATTGATGTTTAATAGGTTAAATCTCTTTAGATGTTCCAGTCAGCCTATGGTTTTCATGCATGTTAATAATTTAGTTTTGCGCGCCATATGCGTTACATTGAATCTGGGATTGTAATGAATCTTTAAAGCTTTTATTCAGTTTGGAGTTTAATTTAGTGTTTAAATTGTTCATGGTATTTAAAATTTGTTTACGGTTTTTATGTTGTTGATTTGTGTTGAATAAATCTGACAACTACACTTCTCACTCCTTCCAAAGATCCAATTGTATTCAGAAGGTGGGATAAGGTATGGTGTCTCACCAGCGTGCTTGTGGTTTTCTGAAACCGAGGCAGGAAGAGGACCTCCGCAGGCACACCAGCACTTGCAACATGAAGCGATTTTCTTATCCCACAGAACTTCTCCTTCTCAAGGAGCACACCTGCAGCATTCAATGATTCTCCCATTCCACAGAACACTAATAAACAGGTCGACCTTGAATGGCTTCTTCCCAGTTAGACAGTGAACAGAAGATATACCGAATCATCGAATCCGTGCCAAGGTCTTCTTGCTCCGGCCTCGCTAACACTAATAATACGTAATACTCTAGCTAAACACTCACAAATCGCACCTGCAAAGAAAAGCATGCAGAGAAAAGAAACTATATTTCACGTTAATATGAACAGCCTACTCAAGCTAACTTAATAAATCATTAATGCACACTCTAATACTTGAATATAACTGCAGCAGTATGTTAAAAGAGATTCAAACACGAATAAATAAAATCATGAATACAAGTGAAATGCATATTCAGTAAGCACAATACTTCGGAGTATAAACGTAAATGTGAATGAGAACTACAAATCATCATGTTAAAGTCAAACATTGGAACACACTTGCATATATGAAACCCTGATATCTTAAGTGAATGCACCTTCAATAGTACAGTTTTATGCTTTACTCTATATTAGCAATGTTATGTCACACAGGATATATGTTGTCAGTTACGTCTGGCGTTACTTGTGTAATGTACAGGGGGCGCAGCCCAAATTATGCTAATCCACTCGTGAACAGTGCTATGTTGCAAACAAGCTATATTTGTCTATATAACTCTACACATATGTACATACATACATTTGACAGTTTTACAAGACTCATAGAGGATCTGAACTGACAAATTCGAAAAAAGTCCCCCTACTTCTACATCTTTGTCAGCAAAATAACCACTTTTCCTTCGGGAAACTGCTGTAAACTTGCCTTTTCTCCAGTTACCACTGTTGTTCTTAATGCTGTGATGCCTGTGGTAACATAGGACCATGAAACCTTATGGTGTACAAACACTTCATAAGATAAAGAGCAGCAATGCAGTAAATGAATGAGCTATTCAATATTGTAATATCACAAAACCAAGGGCCTGATTACAACTTTGGAGGAGGTGTTAATCCGTCCCAAAAGTGACAGTAAAGTGACGGATATACCACCAGCCTTATCACGAGTCCATTATATCCTATGGAACTCGTAATACGGCTGGTGGTATATCTGTCACTTTTGGGACGGATTAACACCTCCTCCAAAGTTGTAATCAGGCCCCAAAGCACCTCAAAAACAATGCTTCTGTTTGTGCACAATATTGCTAAGATTTACTCCACCTGTTTGATATGAAACATATAAACCATTATAAGACAAAAAAAGCTTTGCTGAAAAAAATACACTTTAGCACCATCATTTGGCCCCCAAACTTTGTCATCAGCGTTTACACCAATGACCCTCTCCAAAATCATCCAGTCAGAGAGGAAATAAAAGGACTCTAAGTTTCCAGATGAATCGTGCCACACAGCATTCCAGAAAGAGCACTTTGCTACATTAGCTTTTATTATCAATGTGATCTTTATAGTTTTCCTTCTACAATAATTAGTTCCTAGCACACTAAAACAATTATATCAACTTTGCAGGTTGGCAGCGCCAGCCCCAGACCTATTTCCCATCTCTCATTTGTACCTGAAAAGGAAGTCATGCAACATTTTCAGGTTTTCAGGAGGATCCTAATCAATGTTTACAATATGGAATCAGACATCGAAATATGCATCAAGGAAGACTTTGAGTCTTGACACAGGCGCTGATAATATTCAACTGGTCAATCACGGAAGACCTACTTGACAATGAGATTTCCCTGGACTACATGAAGAACTTTTCAGATGAGAACAGAACAGTTGTGAAATGAATCTCATCTTTCTTCTACAAAAATAATCCTCAAGCCTGTATCAGGCCCTTTGCCTCATAGTCCAGGTAACCTACCCAGGGAATTCCTCACGAAAAAACTCTATTACCACTTCTTTTGACATGTTTGTAGGTATGTATGTGGTATTTCTATAGTGTGAACCTAGCCATAAGGTAGTGGAATATTGTGCTGGGTTGAAAACAAGCGTAAAGTCAATGATCATCAGGAGAAGTAGCTGGTTTGTGAATTGTAAACACGCTATCTGTAGTGTTTTTTAAAGAGGTGTTCCTCCAACTATTTCCTAAATTGGAGCTGTTGGGGCGGCCCTGATGGATATGGGGATGTTGTTCCAGATGCCCTGCTGACTTTTCTGTTTTACACTTCTTAGTCTGCAGAGTCATGGTGTGCTGGCTGTGGGCGCGACAAGAACCATCAGAAGTGGTAAGCCTAGATGCTAGTGATGAATCAAAGTGGCATGTTTGTGATTCCGCCTCCCTTAATAGAGGCCACAATTAAGTTTAAACTACTATACTTTATGTTCAAAGCCATCCACTCTTATCAGGCCAGTTATCTTGAATCCATTCTAAACAATCTCAGGCAGAAATAAATACTTCACTGGCAAAGATATACTAGGACTCAAACAGGACAAAACTGAGACTAACAGCCCTCCTCCCAATCTTTCCATGGCATATCCCTATCTCTTTGGAAATATCGCCAACCTAAAATGAGAGGTCAAGAATAGCTCTTCATATTCCGCAAAAACAAGGAAAAGTTTTGTTCAGTTGCCACATGAAATTGATCTCATAGATGCTTAGTCCTTCCTTAATGCCTACCCACTTCTCCCTTGTCCTCTCTATTTCTGTTGCCATACTTCCTTTGTGGCCCCTAGTCTTTCCTCCACCTCTCTCCTCCCTCTCCCTACTTTTGGCTCCTGTCTCACCGACCCCCTCCCCCATGTATCATCCATGCTTTTCTCTCCTGCTCGCTCCTTCTCAAGTACTCCACCCAGCTCTTCTTTCCCCTCTTTATGCTCTGCCCTTTCTGTCAGTCAGATCCTTGGTCCTAAGCAATATCCTACTTTTTTTTCAAAACCTCTGTTTATTAGTTTAGTGTACACAATATATATGATGTGCAGGATAACTGTTTGTAGTACATGTAGTCAGTACAATACAGTACATGAGCGAGGCTCTAGTCATAAAAACCTCATACAATTATAACATGCATGTGGTCAGTTATCTGCAGCATCATCATTATGATTACTTCTCTTTTCTAACAATTCAATATAAATTCAACTGTTCCTCAGTTACATCTGTGTTACTATATCTTCACGACTTGTCTCTATGCAAAATATTGGAATATAAGGCACTACACCTCTACAGCAGTATGGTGCTCTAAAAGAATATAAAATAAATGAAGGAAATAAATGCAGAAACCAGTTCTGGTGGTCTTACAACAAGGTCGGCAGTACAAGACACACAGGTCATTCACTGACTGGACACATTCCCTGAACATCTAAACAAAGTAACTGATTATCTGGAGCATATCAACCTTTGAATGGAGGATAACAACCTGTGGACAAACAGTGACAAAACAAAGACACTGGTGAACAGTAGCAAACAGAGTATACCTTACATTGTGGCTGGCCACACAAGCTTGGAGAAGTACACACAACCCAAACACCCCACACCAAACTCTCTCTCTCAAGCATGCAGGAGTCTTTGTCGTCATCCATCTGAATTCAGTCATCATTAATGAAAACGTTTCACCAACAACTTGTGATGACCCCAATAGTATTCCCACTATTCAAGATTAATCAGAGTGAAATTACAATAGTCCTGTTCTATCTAGTCAGGACTACTTCACTGTGGACTACAAAGAAGCCCAAGAACACACAAGGGGCCTGATATCCCGTCTGCAGAAATCTAAATCCCATCATGTTCAATAGGACTTAGAATTCGGAGGACAGAATATCAGTCACCGTTGTGACGGAGTACCCTGTCGGCCAACATCTAAATCACAACCAAAATGTCCAAAAGATCCAAAATCAGGTGGCACAACTGAAAATGGGTCAGATCTCATGAGCACTACCTCCTTCCCTCCACTGGTTTAGTTGAATAAATATGCATCCATGTGTAATCAAATGTTCATCATAAACTAAATGTGAATTTGTTGCATTTCACTTAACAGTCCCCAGACATAAATACAGTGATAAAATACTATAAAATATAATATGAGGCAACTATAAGCTTTTCACATTCAGGGCACAAATCATGCACTGTGTTGACCACATTGAATGGTATCTGAAATTCATTACACAAATCAGTTTTATGAGATGTCATCATATTAACAGACACAGATTTACTTTTTAACCTATCTTTATTATTTATCATCATTTTAGTAGTGTTCTTATCTTTCCTAAGGAAAAGTCTTACTTTATCAACTTAAATATAATTTTTTTAATAAGCTTCTATGGTTTTGGAGAAACAGTTAGACATCATGCATTTCTATTCAGTACCCCTATATTTTTTGGACCTTATCTCTCCTTCCTCAGCGTTCATAATAATGCTTTCCAATGTAGTTAATTCCACCATCTGCTCCCTCCAACCCCTCTTAAGCTTTCTGGGTGATTTCTGGTTGACTATCACATACCTGTGCATCCTCATGAAATAGGTCTTTGACATGTCCCTCCTCTTGGATGACGCTGCCATCATTAAACAAATGGGTCTTGTCCTTCGCAATAAATGGGTATTGGGTGTATGCATCCATTGTGCATATACCAGAATAGTAATGTGAAGGTGTGATAGTCAACTCTTATGACTGCCCAAACTTCCTCGCCAGTGAGATATTCGCAGATACAGCCAAGTCATGATTCAGTGACTCCTGAAAGAGACAAAAACATAGTTTCTCTCTGGATGATGCAACAACTGTGTGGTAGCAGCTTCTGTTTTTTCACAACCTTTATTTAAAAGCCTTAGACAAGAGAATATGACATGTTTGTGAAGGGTGGGGTGTATGTTTTTCTAATCTCAACTTTTACATGTATTGCCCGATTTACACAAAAGATCTATGCAAACTGTCTATGCACAAGGCATTTGCCAAAGAAAGTTCTGTATTCTAAATGAGTGACAATAATCTAAGGCCCTTGGAAACCAAATATTATTCTGGGTGAAAAGCTGCACATGAGAGCTATCATCAAAAGTCACATGCTTAGGTCGCGAGCCCTATGAACAAGCCACCCAAAAAGGAATTCCAGGCACAGCCAGCTGAAGATTTAGAGGTACTCGTTTTCTATTAAAGTATGAACACCCTTGCTTAAACAACGGTACACAGAACAGTAGACAAGTGCAACATATAAAAATAAAATAACACTATGGTAAATACAGGAAAAGACACATTAAACAACCCCATAGTCGCAAGGAGAGTGTAGACATCATGGGTGGTGGACAATGCTGCCCTGATGCATGAACGTAAAAATGCACACTCTCTGCCCCCTTCACCAGGGAGCTTTACCCTTTTTGGCAAAAAGGAATGAAAATCTCTAACATTGGGCTACATGTCTACCATGTTTAGCAGGACTTGGGCATCTCAGTGTGCTGCAGAGATTTTAAAAATAAACTGTGTAACTTTGTCATTTACCGCCAGGAACCCCTGTTGCTGGGACAGCCAAAACTCACAACATTCAACGAATGACATATTCACTGTGTAAACATTCCATGATAACTCCTCAAGTCATATAGGGGTGGGGCATACACGAACAGTGTTGCTTGGTGCAACTCATAGCCATATCTTTGAGGTAATGCATGATTACCAATGACAATTATGCAAAGAATGAGGAGCACTTGTCCTCAAGGCCTCGGCTAAGGATGAATTTAGTGTATCCTCAGTCACGCCATTATGAAATAGCAGAGCCCAAATCTTGATCCCCGTATGGCATAACCAAGCAACACAGCATTTTGTATTCCACTGAGAGGAGAGCATGTTTGAATCTTAGTATCTTAAATCTGGTGGAGCAGAAACACAACCTCTACATGAAGGAAGGTGAGGAAACCTTGGGCAGTTTCTGCAGCTGGATTTCTCCATGATCAGACATCTAACTATCCAGTAAAGACAACCTTGAATCTGATGGGACCCTGTGCACTCACTACTGTAAATAAAATTGCATGTTTTACTTTGTTGGCCAACTCTTTAAACCTCCGCCCCCCACAGACAGTGAGTGGAGTCAAGACACTTTGCATTATCCTTATTGTACACTATCCATGTCTATCTATGTTTGAGAGCAGGCTCACATATGTCGCAGCAGATATTGCTAGTTACCCCCTGGTTGCTGGTCCATCCTCATACAACCTCTTCTGTAGTGGGGGGCTCTGACTCAACTTTGCACTAAATTCAATTATTAGCCAGATGGGCTCTTCAAAATGCTGTACAATACTACAAATGTATTTCAACAGCTGTGTAGAAGGGTCCTCGGGGAGTCTCTACTCTAGATGTCTTTAGCAATGTAGATATCAGTCGGTCGTCCAGTTGCACCAATGTAATTTATTTTAAGTTCCAATCCTAACACAATGTCCTTAACGTTATTCGTGGTTTTTGCAAGGAAAGCACTATTAATTGTCTTAAGACTGCTTTTGTTTTACTCAACTTCTTTTTAGTCTTTCCCGGGATCTTTGTAAGTTGTCATTCATGGGTTGCTTCTTTTTCAGGACCTTCTCTGTCTTCGTTAGGCCTTCTTATCCATGTACACGTGAACAAGAAAATGGAGGAACCAGTTTCAGGTAAGTGATTTTTGTTTTTTTCAGCATGCAGCCAGTATCACCTTACAACGGTGTACAGGTCTGATTACTTTGTGTGCCCCTCTCCTTGTGACCAATGCCTTCCTCCCAAGTCCTGCGCCTCTTCCCCAGACCCAGCCCTCCTCCAAAGGGATGATAACGTATCTCGCAAACGGGATTGTACCTGGCAAAGCTACGTCCCTCCTAGGACTTGGCAGGTCTCCGGTCTACTCTCCGCGGCTTCCTTCTCTTCTCCGGCTCTTCCACTTGGTTCCTGGGGTCGTCGGCACAACAGTGCTGGAATTGCCCTTCTGTGTTCTCGCCTCTTCCCGTCTTCCTCGCGCTGTCTTTCACCTTGCCTCTTTCCTCTGTCGCTCACCTTCTCTCCCGACCACGCCTCTTCTTCTGTCTCTCCCCGGTCCTCTTTACTGCACCTCCGTCCCGGCCCTCTTCCTCCCGGAGCTTCCTCCCTCATGACGTCGGCACGCACTCCTGTGTTCATCAGCGTCTCACTCTCCATGGTGCCCTGGGGGCACTGACCTGACGGCCCAGGATTTCTGGTGTCCTTGTCTCCTATGGAAGGGGCTGACGCCCTGTTACATACACTCCCCCCCTGGAGTGGACGATCGGCCACATGTCCACGGGGTATCTGGAGAGAAAATCCGTGTTGGAATGAGCGGTACCAGGGTTGTGCCGTATCTGGAACACAAATGGTTTGAGTGCTAGAAACCAACGTAGAACCCTAGGGTTCGTGTCCTTATGATGAGCTAGCGACATTAATGGGGTATGATCTGGTAAAAGTGAGAAGGGTTGTCCTAGTAGATAATACTGGAGGGCTTCAACCACTCATTTAATAACAAGGCATTCCTTTTCCAAGGTAGGGTAGTATCTTTCTTTTGGTAATAGTTTTCTACTGATAAACATGATGGGGTGTGCCCTCCCTTCCTCATCGTCCTGTGATAAAACTGCTCCTAGTCCCTCTTCTGAGGCACCAGTTTGTAAGGTGAATGGCTTTTTGAAGTCGGGGCACCACAAAACGGGACTAGAACGTAGCATCTCCTTAAGTTTCACATAACTGTTATATTGAAGACCTGTCAATCTAGATACCTTATTAGGTTGGTTTTTCCCCAGCATGTTTGTAAGTGCCGCTGCGTGTGTGGAATAATGAGGGATAAATCGCCGATAATATCCCACCATTCCCAAGAAGGACTGTATATCGTGTTTTGTTTTAGGCAGTGGCACTTTTCTGATTGCTTGTGTTTTGTCTACCTGAGGTCGCATCTGTCCTTTTTCTATAAGATAACCTAGATAGTCAATGGAATTCTGTGTGATGTTACATTTTTCCGGATTGGCCGTTAACCCAGCGTCTCCTAGGGTCTGAAGAATCAGTGACAAATGATTTAAGTGTTGATTCCAACTGTGGCTGTGGGTGACGATGTCATCCAGGTATGCCACAGCATATACTTTATGAGGTCTCAGTATTTTGTCCATAAGACGTTGAAACGTTGCTGGGGCTCCATGTAACCTAAATGGTAAGACCGTGAAGTGATACAGACCTGAAGGAGTGGCAAACGCGGGCTTTTCTTTATCCTGGTGATTTAGGGGGATCTGCCAGTATCCTTTTGTCAGATCTAGGGTAGTGAGACATTGAGCTTGTCCTAATTGTTCTATTAATTCATCCATCCAGGGCATTGGACATGTGTCAAAATTAGATATGGCATTAAGCTGGGAGAAGTCTATGCAGAATCGGACAGATCCATTCGTTTTTGGTACTAGAACCACCGGAAAACACCAGGGGCTATTGGATGGTTCTATTATACCTGATTTCAGCATATCCTGTATTTTATTGTCTACAACGTGTCTTCGGCCCTCTGGGATGTGATAAGGTTTTAAGCGTACTGTCTTTCCCTCCTGGGTTTTAATACTATGCTGGACCACTGTGGTTTTTCCGGGAGAAAAAACACCTGATCTCAACTAAGGAGAACGGTTATTTGGGATTTTTGTGTTTCTGTGAGATTTGGGCCAAATCGGGGTAATTCTGTTTCCCCTCCCTCAGAATATGGAAATAACGAAATCTCCAAGGGCTTGGTCTTATTTATAAGTAATACTGTACCTTTGGTCGAGAATGAGGGTTTTCCTCCTCCCAGACTTTAAGAAGGTTAATGTGATATATCTGGGTTTTCTTAGCGGTAAAAGACGTTTTGACTTGATAAGTAACTAGAGTTACTTTCTATTTATCCTTATAAGGGCCCTGCCACTTGCCCAACAATTTGTTTTTGGTTGAAGGAAAGAGAACCAAGACTTTACTACCTATGGGTATATCTCTCAATTTCGTTCCTAAGTCATATCTCCTCTTCTGTTTTTCTTGGCCTTCCTCTAAATGTACCCTCACATCTTCCCATATTGAGTGTATATTGTCCTTTAGTTGGTGAGTATACTTCAGGATATCACAACGCTCTTCCTCCCTCTCTTCCCATTGTTCAGCTGCCATATCCAGGAGATTCCTTGGCTGTCTGCCAAAAACCAATTCAAATGGACTATGCGCGGTTGAGGTTTCTACGTGCTTTCTAATGGCGAATAAAACTAGTGGTGGTTTCTGTCCCAGTCTCTCCCTGGCTCAGATCTTGTCTTTTTAAGGAGGGTCTTGATGGTCTTGTTATCTCTCTCGACTAAACCATCCGTTTGAGGATGATATACTGATGTACGTATGTGTTTTACCCCTAAAATCTGCCAGATGTGGGACATGAGGCGGGACATAAAAGGAGTACTTTGGTCGGTTAGCAGTTTCTGTGGAAAACCCACCCGGGAAAAAAAAACAATGATAACATGGGCTACGTTTTTGGTGGTCATACTGGTGGGAGGAATGGCTTTGGGATAGCGGGTGGCGTAATCCACCAGCACCAGAATATATTGGTAACCCCTTGTGATGACAAAAGGTGACCTACCAAGTCCATGCCCACCCGGGAAAAAGGTACGTCTATGATTGGTAAAGGAAACAGAGGGGCCTTGGGGACCGAAGACGGGTTGACCATTTGACATTTAGGGCACCCCTGACTGAAATTCCATATATCGGAAAATACCCCAGGCCAATAAAACCGGCGTAATAGATACTCTTCTGTTTTTTCCCAACCGTAGTAGCCACTCCCCACCTGCCCATGCGTCAGATGTAGTACCTGTACTCTGAAGAGAGTAGGAACAACCAGTTGGGTCTTTAGCGTTCCTTTCTGTTGTAGAGTTCTATATAATAACCCATTCTTTATGAGGAAATAAGGACCCACTTGACCTGTTGGTTCGAAACAGCGGTGTTCCAGGTGTGTTTCAGGGAAGGATCTTCCCTCTGGCACACTTTATTACCATTTTCTATGAGGAAGAAAGAGGGAGACTTCATGGGTTATATTTCTGTTTTATTCTCTTTTTTCCCGTTTACGTAATTTGGTTTTTCCCTTACCAGGTTCAATAAGGGCATCAGAAAAAGGTGACTCCTCTATCCAGGTACTTGCCGGGTCTGGTTCTCCTATGCTATCTAGCAGTTCTGAAAGTCATAATAATCTGTTCCAATGATCATATCCTCTACAGTTGTGACACACCCTCTACTTTTATCTTTTCTTCACAACCTTTCCAGTTTATTGAGACCTCTGCCACAGGGTAGGATTTACTATCCCCGTGGATACAGAAGATGATCACGGTCTTTCCTTCTTGCTACTGATTGCCAGTTATCCGTGTGGCATTAATCACCATCTGACTACATCCTGAATCAATCAATACTCTTGTAGGGGTTTGATTCTCTTCCATTAACTTTACATATTGTGGAGCATTTCCCCCTGACCACAATACCCTCCCTCTGGTCAGTCTATTTCCATGGGTTCAGGGCTAGGTAGTTTATGTGGACAATTACGGGTGACCCCATTCGGCACAATTATAGCATTGAGGGTTCTGATTTGGCTCTCTCGTGGGGAAGCATATATTTGGATTACTCTCAGATGGATTTTGAGAACGTGTCTTTGGAGTAGGAAGAATGCTTCTCCCCGCAGATGGTACTCCTTTCCCTTAATGTAATTAAAAATCAGGGGCCCTATGGAATGCACATGCGAGTTCTATCGCAGAAGAAACAGTGACTCAGGGATGTTGTTTAATCCAGTTTTAAGTACTGGTGGGTAAAGCTTCCAGAAATTGCTCTAAGAGTATAGTTTGGATGACCTCCTCTTTCGTATTATCTATGGGTTTTAACCACTTGAGCCCCAGGTCATGTACTCGATAAAAGAGGGCTCTGGGATTTTCGGAGGGAACCCACTTGGTTCCACGAGATTTCAATCGATAATGTTCTGTGTCAAACCCCACCCTCTCTAATATAGCCTTCTTGATATGTTTATAAGAAGTATTGCCCCGTGGGGTTACTTCTTGATAGGCAGCTTGCAATGTACCAGTCAGGAGGGGGGCTACATACTGTCCCCAGTGATCCTGGGGCCAGTTGGCCGAGGTGGCCACTCTTTCAAAGTTGATAAAGAAAGCGTCAGGAACTTTCCCTTCCTGATGCTTTTGTAGCACGGAACTTGGTACATTCGGATGCACTCTAGAGGTGGCGATTGTGTTGGAAAGCTTTTGTAGTGCGGTCTCATGGACTAACTGGTTACTGGCGATAATGGTGGCTTGACTTTTTAAGGTGTTCTGTAGGGTCTCCCTATCAGTCTGTGCTTCCCGCAGTTGTTCTTCACATACTAATTGGAGATCTCGTTGGCCCTCAGCTAACTGGTTTATCATATCCTCCAGGATGGGTTTAACCTCCATGCCTTCTTCTTTTCCCGTGTGTTAAAAATCCCATTTCTGACACCACTGTAGTAGGGTCTTTGGGGAGTCCCTACTCTAGATGTCTTTAGCAATGTAAATATAGAACAGTTAGTCATCCAGTTGCACCAATGTAATTTATTTCAAGTTCCAATCCTAACACAATGTTCTTTACATTATTCGTTGTTTTTGCAAGGAAAGCTCTATTAAATGTCTTTAGACCTCTTTTGTTTTGCTGAACTTCTTTTTAGTCTTTCCAGGGGTCTTTGTAAGTCGTCATTTATGGGTATGTCTCTCCTGCTTCTTTTGCAGGACCTTCTCCGTCTTCGACAGGCCTCCGTATACATGTACATGTGAACAAGAGAATGGAGGAACCAGTTTCAAGTAAGTGTTTTTTTTTTTTTTCAGTGTTTATAAATGCATGCAAACAAAAAAAATAGGAAAAGGGGCAAAAAGAAGGAGTCGAGGTGTGGTGTTGGAAAGGATCTTGCATGCACCTGTGAGGTTTTAAATACACAGTGACAGGACCAAACAGACTGCAGCCAGTATCACCTTACAACGGTGAACAGGTCTGATTATTCCGTGTGCTCCACTCCTTGTGACCAATGCCTTCCTCCCAAGTCCTGCGCCTCTTCCCCAGACCCAGCCCTCCTACACAGGGGTGATAACGTATCCCGCAAACGGGATCGTACCTGGCAAAGTCACGTTCCTCCTGGGACATGGCGGGTCTATGGTCTACTCTCCGAGGCTTCTTTCTCTTCTCCGGCTCTTCCCGCTGGTTCCTTGGGTCATCAGCTCAACAGTGCTGGACTCGCCCTTCTGTGTTCTCACCTCCTCGCGCTGTCCTTCACCTTGCCTCTTTCCTCCTTCGCTCGCCTTCTCTCCTGACAGCGCCTCTTCTCCCTTCTCTCCCTGGTCCTCTTCACTGCACCTCCGTCCTGTGCCTCTTCCTCCCGGCGCCTCCTCCCTCATGACGTCGGCACGCACTCCTGGGTTCGTCAGCATCTCGCTCTTCGTGGTGCCCTGGGGGCACTGACCTGACGGCCCGGGATTTCTGGTGGCCTTGTCTCCTATGGAAGTGGCTGATGCCCTGTTACAAGCTGCTTCTCACACTCTCAGCGGGGGCTCTAGGAGGATGACTTGCTATTACAGAAACAGTATATGGGTCACTACACTCATCCCACCCCAAGCAAAGGAAACCTATCCTTGAGTGACAGCACAGACTGAGCCATTGTCAGCCGATCCTGTGAGAACAGAAACTGCCTCCTGCTCAAGGACCCTCATTATCTTACATCACAGCAGGTAAGACTGGCTACAATAAAAAGGTAGTGGTTGTTGGTTGGTAGTGTCACGTGGGTGTTGCATGGTTCCTGTACTTAGAATACTGTTTATCTGTGAGGAACACACACTACTGCTGCCTGAGCCACCCCATGTTATGTGACTAACTTTTTTTTTTAAACTACTTCTAAAGTGCATTACGTCATGGGAGGGAACATTTCACTGCTGTTTTTATAGTATGCCTGATATGTGTGTGAAGAAGCAAGGCTCCTGCTCCTGGTTACATTGTACTTTGCATTATCTGCTGCTGTCTATAATAAAGCTGTTTTCACCACAAAGGAAGCTTCCAGACTTGCAGCCATGTTGTACCTGTTCTGTCTGAAGGACATATGGACTGGTGACTGGTTACAGACAACTGAAGACCCCTAAGACCAATGCCCTCGTCACAGCTTACTCATACTGAAACCTTTACATTGCCCCCACCTCATTTCTTTCACTAGTGGTATGAATCATATCACAAGCAACCTGGGCCCTTGACTTTTACTGCTTCTTGAACAGCCAGCTTGGATGACAGCATCAGTAATGTGTCCTTTATCCAGCGCCCCGGCAAAGACACAGATGCAATGAAAAAAAACAGAGGATACAGGTGCAATTAACAACAGAGGACAACGATCAACAATCCATCTTGCAACTTTACACCAGGAAGGAGAGACTCTTGAGACAGCTGTCTCAACTAACTGAATCGTTCTTGAAAGTCATTGCTACGATCTGCAGCTCCTGATATAAAATGAATATAATTATATTTGTGTAAATAATATTCTTCAGATGACTTAGGGCCCATTTACGAGTTTGGTGGTCTGACCGCCAGACTGCCGATAGGGCGGACGGGAGGACGCCACCAAACCGGCGGCCTCCCAACAGCCATTTTACAACACTACAGAGGGGCTGACAGTAGTGTCTGTGGCGGTGTCACTGCGGCGGCATGCTTTGGCTCAGAAAGTGAGCCATAAGCACATGCTGCCGCAGTGCACCGCCAGATGCATCTCGGGTGCACTGTTGCCATGCTCAATGTTGTGCATGGCAACAGTGTGCACCTACAGCGCAGGCATAGGTGGGCACAACATGTGCCCCCCACCACACTGTCCAATGGGCAAAAGCCCGGCAGAAAGGCAGGTCGTGATCAGCACATCGGTGCCCGCATCAGCACCACAGCGACTGACCACGGCTTTCCCCACCACCGCCACCACAGGATCCAAGATCCTGGCAGTTGCAGCAGTCTTGTGGCGGTCTGACCATCATCCTTATAATCTGGTGGTCAGACCACCAAGATGCGGAGATCTGAACCCCACCACGAGTACAGCGGCCCCAGGACCACCGTACTCGTAATTGGGCCCTTAGACTAAATGCCATTCCTGACTAAAAATGGCTGTACGAGCTCCAATAGTCTCTTTTCCTGGAATGTGTGCATGAAGATATCACAATTCAGCTGCAGCATGAAACCAATCAATCATTCGAAATAACATTAAGTCTAACAGGAATCTACCAAATCAATCACCAGTGTTATATTAAGAAGCAGGATTAACTGGACATATCTAGACTTAATTTCCATTGCCTAGCTAAGAAAAACAATTAGTACAATACAATAGAGACATACTCTCAGAGAAGTACCAAAGCAGTACTCATATTTTGAAAATAAAAATAGTCTATAACTATGGATGGAAGCTATATCAGAAGATACTGGGGTAGAATCAAACATAAATCTGAGATAATGGAAAAACCATGGTATGCAGTGAAACCTCCTTGAACACAGAGGTTTCTACACCACTCAGGATTTTTATGCTGATTACCTTCTTGTGCACCTATTTTTAGACCAAGCTGGAGATTTTGGAGCTCTCAAGACATTCTCAAATTATTTGAAATTTGGAATCTTACAACCAACTGAACCTTTAGACTCCACAAAATATTACAGTTGTTCGAGATTAACAGCTAGCCTTGCAATTACATTTTAAAAAGTGGGACAGATGTTAAGACATATCCAATATCAAGCAGGTTACCCCATGCACATTATACTAATATGAACTGTTTCTCTAGTAAGGAAATAAGGTAAGAAGCTGGTTCTTCAACAGAAGCATGGGAATTACGATCCAGCCATCCCCATACATGTTATGAGCAATGATCGTGGTCTGCGACTTTTCTCACTTGTCACATCAGTAGATACAACCTTTGCGTACTTTTCTACCAGACACTGGGAGACAGCCATGGCCCCATCACCCAGGATGTGCTGAGTAATTGTGCCCGAGAGACAATATATCCATCGCCCAACTATATAACATACCAGGTGGTCCCCGTTTCTGTTGTTTTCTGGTTCCTAAAGGAAAACCAACTCTTCCTCAGAGACATCAGTAACATCTAGCTACTAACTGCATATTCAGAATCAAACTGAATGCTGAAATGTTTGAACCATGATCCTACAATGCAGGTTTCCTATGTTATTGCCCAAAATGGTGGGCCCCTAAAAGAAGTTAGGGGTGCTCTTTATGTCAGTGGGAGTCTCCAGAACCATGAGTGCCATTGGCACCGGATAATTTTTAAGGCAAATAATGGAAACAGCAATGCAATTACCAGAAATACCTGGGGTAGTAAACATGCTTCAGCAATACCTGACACCACCACCTGGTAGCCTTGATCTGAGTCAACCAAAATAGACCCTTGAATTAACATTGGTTGCTTCCATCGTGTGCTTGGCGGTGAGCGGGCTTAATTATGTCACACTCATGTTTCCTAATTCCTAAGCAATTTCCTTTTGACAACTGTCACAATTCTCAGTGGTTCCATGTAAAGTTAAACAGTGGGGGGACCAAGATGAAGCCATTGTCTACAAGGTATCAGACTGTGGCAGGGTCTGAACAGGTATTGTCCATTTCCTATTCTGTTTGTGGCTATTAGGATAAGAAATGACCAGGTTCAGAAACATGCCCACAAATCCCATGCAAGTCTACAGCATCTCAAAGGGCCTAAACAACCTAAAAGGATCAACTGTACTGAAGGCAGCAGCAAGACTAAGAAGAAGGAAAAGGTAGTCCTCTCTCTTGCCCAGGGTGTGGTTTGGGGAGATGCCATTGATAACCTTTGATAAAAGGGTCAGTATCTCACACAGGGCCATGTTCACACCTGATAGAATCCTTTACTATACTCTATCTTAGTCTTTCTTAATCTGTTGTCAGCAGATCCCTGGGGGTTTACGATGCCTGAGCAGGGGGTCCGTAACAGAGTAAAAAATAAAAGAATATTAAGATTAATAATGTTTATACAAAATAAAGTAAAATTATAATTTTTAAACATTCTGTAAATGTGAAGGAATCTGAAATCGAAAGTTTGAATGTGGTATCCTCAGCTGGATTCAATGTAGCAGTGCAAGTAAAGCAAACAAAATTCATTATAAATGATCGATAGTCTCAATAGAAGCGCAGACAAAAAGAGAGCATGATTCAGGAACAAAACAAGACCGAGTGATATGTTAGCATGTGACATATCACAACATTTTTAAGAATTAAAAACTGAATTTAGAAAAGCTCCAATCTTTCCATTACAATTAAAATGTTTCTATATTTGATGGTGGGTGAAGAAAATATTTGTATATTTGTTGATGTGTTTTTGTTTCTGTATTTTTATGCATTATTTTAAGGCCATAAACCTTGATCATGTGGGGGGTCCCCAACTACCAATAATTACTCAGTGGGGTTCTCCGGATTCCAGTAATGATTCAGAGGGAGTCCTCAGATGCCAAAGGAGTAAGAACCACAGCTCTATCTGGATCCACATCTATACAATCACCAATGGTATGCCTTTACTACTCGTCGGACTTGTGTGAGTTAAGTATACATAAACAACTTGCTTACTATCTGCAGAGCAGCAGTCTCCAATTGCTCCGACAACCAAAGATGCACAGGTCAACATCTACCCCAGACCCGGGGAAAAGGCTTGACACCAAAAAACAGGTCCTTGTCATGATTTTCTAGTTATGGTTTATTTGCTTAAACCATTAAAAATTTAAATGGAGATACGTTAAACATTTTTGATAAACTGACAGCAGCTTGCAATTCTTTTTTAATCTTTCTTAAACATTGTTTTCGATCATTGAAAATAGATTATACCCATCAGCATTAGTTAGTGTTGTTTCCTGTCCCTTTACTACAATGGAAAAGGCAAAATCCTCCAAGAGTCAATAAAGGTTTAGTAGACTAACTCTGTGCTACAAATTGCAGAAAATGGAAGCGTTTTATCCTGAAATTTTGTAATCCTATCCTGGGTCTTCCAAAGCTTGATTGCATACAAAAAACTAACAGCTCATTGACATCGCCTCATGTACTGCACTGACCTTTAAGGAGAAACAGAAAAAAACACTGGAAAATCCATGCTGCTGTGCACTGTGCCAAAGACATAAACTATTGCTGTCATTTTTTGACATGCCAAACACCAAAGAGTTTATACCCTCGAATGCTGGTGCTTCTCATTGGAAACTGTAACAGCCTTAATGAAAGAATACTTGCATTTTGGATTTTTTTTTTAACTATTTACAGCGGCGACTTCAGCGAACAAGGAATAAAGACAAGCAGTTCAGACTGGATTTGGTTTACTGTTTGTTCTTCATTCTTTGTCTTCTTTCAAGACATGATACTTTACACCATTATGAGTGAAGGATGCACACAGTGGTTAGGAGGAAGCGAGCTGAAGTCATGGGCTACAAACAAATTAAATGAACAGAATCTAAAGCAGCACAGAACTGTCTCGGAGAGACACAAGATTTTGCTTGGTGGATCATGGATAGCTTACAATATTAGGATGTTCAGTCTGTAAAAGATCTTGTTTTTTTTGTCCGGGAGGTACTAAGCATTATGACAATAATAAGGAGCGTAGGTGTTAGTGTTCTACTAAACAAGTTCAATACTTTATCCAATGAGAAGTACGACCATATTGAGAAGAGGAGCATATCATTGCAGTTAACTCATTTGCTAAGAACTAGTGAATTGATCAATGCTTTGACTATTGTTGAAAGGGATATTCAGTAAAGTTAATACTACATCCCTTGTTGCAGTAGTAGTGTTGGGTATGAAGGATTCCATTCACATGGGGTGGCTCAACAGAAAGGTTTCCGGAAGACGAGGCGCACAGGGGAGAGTAGATCACGCTTGGAATGGAGGTAGGTGCAGACAGTGAAGAAAAGTACCCGACCTCAGTCGAGCATGAGTCCAGCATGAGGGAATTTAGAGGGATGTGAGAGCCATCCAATAGTAAAGTCTGTGAGACAATTCAATGTTTTTGACTGGAGGTAAGGTGTAATTTTAGGAAAGAAGATATTTTAATTCTCTTCTACGCATAGATGAAAGAAAAATCCTACGGAGGATATTTTTTCAAGAAGGAAAGGGGCGTAGATAGAGAAAGGAGTGACCCAGGTCTGAGCCTTTTGGGGCACAACTATTGAAGTGGGGGGGTAAGATGAAAAGCAGCCAAGGACTAGGCCCATGCCATGAAGGGCATTTAGAGAAGAAAACAGTGTAGGGTGACCAACGGCGTTGAATAAGGATGAATGAGAGTGACTGTGGTAGATGAAGATAGCAACGTGTGAGACAGTCATTTATATGCAGTGAAGAGAATAGAAGCCTGAATGAACAGAGACTGATCGGAGACAAGAGAGGACATGTGAAGTTAGTAGCTCGAGGGCTAAAAGGATCAGAGGAGTTTGAACATTTGAGTAGGAGTATGGGGAATAGCACTACAGGTGATGTGGAATGGAAGTCTCAGAATAGAGCAGAATGAAGCATAGGAGTGGAGGTAGAGCTATGAGCAGTGTAGTATTTTTTTCCTGGTGGAACTGAGAAAAAATATGGTATAAAATCAGATAATGAAAGGAAGAAGTGTGTGACAAGTGCACATGGTTGGGAGGGTAAATTGTTGATAGCTCAAGCAAGTCTTTGTGGGATAGCCTGCAGTGAATCAAGAAGGTTTTAGTAGTAGTTGTATTTGCTGTTATCGAGGGCAGAAACTGGGACACTCAGCACTTGCCTCTGTGCTTTAAGCTGCTTGCATCTTAGTTTGGATGCTGCTAATGTAAAGAGACATTAAGGGTTGTGAGTAGATTGATGTAATTGTGTGCTGAGATAATGCAGGAGGCTGGCTCTATTTGTAGTGTGCAAAGCTTAGGCACACTGTGCCGGGAGTCCAGGCAACAACACTTTGGTTTACAGTGTAAAGCTAGACCACCTAATGCTCTAATTTTATATTTTTATATAGTAGCTTGGTCGAGCAGTTAGGCCAATCTTGAAGAAGTACAAAGCATTTGTTGTACTTACAGCATCAATCTTGCAACTCACACACAAAGGGATAACCTGAGACCAATTTATAAACATACTTCAGATTTGTATATCATTTTTAAAACTAAGTGCATCAAAATTGGTCAAGTACTTTTCGAGATATGAACTTAGAAGTTTAATAAAAATAGTATTTTTGTGCGTAATTACGCACCATAGGAATCAATGGAAGGGAAGGTCTCTGGAGCTTCTGCAGGGCCACTGTGGGGGACCACTTGGAAAAGCACTGCACAGTAAGTTTAAAGGTGAGTCCTGGGGGTCCCCTTGAAGGGTTGAGGTCGCAAGGGGTGGGGGATCCTTAGGGCACACCAGGTTCTTCAGTTCAGGGCACAGGATAGCCAGAAGAAGGTGGTAAGTCGGATCAAGGGTCATTTGCGGGACAACGGGGGCACTCTGGGAGGAGGTCCGGGTTGTTTCTGAAGTACCTTGACAGGGGCTTCTTCCTGGTCCTTTTTCAGTCCTGGGTGGACTGTCTTTTTTGGTGTCCGAAGCCAGGGGACCAATACTCAGGGCATTGGTACAGCTTAGCTGCTACAGGGTGCACTGCCACCAAACGCAGCACACTGGCAGGGCTTGTCTTTGTGGTCGTCGGTGTGAAGATTCGCTTGGCTGTGGCGTCCGGTTCTGGAGTTAGTGTCCGGTCAGTGAAATGGACCTCACTGGCTTGTTGGTTCTTTCGGATTTAGAGTGGTACCCCCACTCTGGAGGGAGTTCTCTGGCAATTTGCAAAGCCTGGAAGTCCTCTGGGGTTTCTTAGAGTGTTTCCAGTTATCCAGCAGCTTTCCAGTGGCGACTGTCAGGTCCTGGGTGCAGCAGGCAGGGTTTGGCATCTTTTCTTTGGTGCAGCAGGATTGCAGTTCGCGTGCCTTGGCTGTTCTTGGTGCTGAATCTTATTTCTTGGTCTAGGGATGTCCACTACATACTGTATTTAGAGGGGATTTTTAGGGGAGACCTGGTAGTGACAAATAGGTCATTTACCTTAGGGTGGGTACACCCACTAAGTGACCACTTCCTGTGGGCACGGGTCACTTCCCTACACCTGATTGGCTATTTTCCTTCCATTCAAGATGTAGGGATATTAAATGGAGGGTACACCTTGCATTCCACACCTTAGGGGCCACTCCTCCTGTCCTTTGTTTGAGTTTCCCGACGTCGCTTCTGCCAAAGTAGGGGTTTACAACAGAGGCAGCCATCAGCTGCTAGCAGCTGGCCTGGAGGTCGAGTTTCAAAGTCGGTAAGCCCTTTGAAGCTTGCCAACAGGGTAGTGCACATTCCAGAAGGAGGGGGTGTTAGCACCTCCACCCAGGAAGGGCTTTGTTCTACATCCCAGAGTGCAGAGGCCCACACCCCAGAGGTGCAGATTTGTGTCTGGAGGTGGCAGGCTGGATGTGACCAGACAGCAACCATGCCAGGGTAGTTAGCTTTTAAGGTGACCTCTGGGTACATTTAATAATACATCTAACACAGGTAGCAGTTTGGATTTATCATTAAGAGTTGTTTGATACCAAACAACCCAGGGTTCAGAGTGGTCATCATGTGGCTGTGAAACTCGTATTGACCAGTGTCCAGCACATATATTAAAATGGCTGCTCTGTTCACTCACTATGTCCCAGGTTTGGCACGGACCCAGTGGAGGCATATTACTCATGCAGCTATGCTCTCACATACAGTATAGCGCACCCTGCCTTAGGACTAAAAGGCCTGCCAGAGGGGTGACATCTATATTTCATGTGATGTGTAGGGGACATGGCACATAGGCAGTGTGCCATATTGAGTTTGTGTTTTCAGTTTGCATCAGGACACTCAGCCTGCAATAGCAGTGCTGGATGCACCGAAATGCAGGGCCCTAGAGTGTGTCACACTCAATGCTGCTGCCCTCAGGGGCCTACCCTCCGTATCTTCTGCCCTGGGTACCTAAGAACCATTTACTAAAGACTTCTGGGGGCAGCTAAAGTTGTCCCCAATTGTGCCAATGAATCACAACAGTTTAGGGAAAGAGCTCTGGCCCAGGAAACCTGGTAAGCAGGGGTCCTTGGCACTAACAGCTTCTGGGCTACATCACATACTAGGAAAAAAATGGGGGCTAACTATGTCAAAAAGGGGTCTTTTCTCAGTGGTTTGTTGAAATGGTCAAATAAGGTAGATTTCAACAGAGGTGTAGGGTTGTTGTTTTGATCCAAGAATTGCAGGATGGAGTTCAGAGAACTGGGGATGCTGGCATGAGGAGAGGCAACAGGAATAAAGTTTGATTGAGCAGTCAAAAAGGAAAAAGGAGGGGCAGAGAGTGATTTAGCATGCTGAAAACTAGAATTAAATCTAGGGTTTTCCCATAACAATGGATGGAGATGCAATGAGCGTTGAAAAGTCAGTGATTAGAAAGCAGTTGGTAGATCGAGGTGTTCCGAAGCTGACTAGTAAAGTTTAGGATAAGGTCCCTAAAAATAAGGAGGGGAGGGATGTAAGTTTGTGATTCAAGGACTGCACAAATGTTTTTTGAAAATGATCTCATTGTTCCCCGTGGGGCTCAAGCTGGCACAATATGGCCATTAAATGGGACTCTATTAGTACTGGCAAGGGGCTCAAAAGAGGAAAGAGAAATTAAGTGTTGGGTAAGGACTACTGGAAGTGATTTGGAGAGTACGTTACCTACTCCCCTACCATTAGAATTATTTTATGATGTGTGGAAGATGGCAGCATGTTCTGTATGCATAGCTGCAGGTATGTCAGAGTTTATCTATTCACATTTCTGTGAAACAGAAGCAGTGAAATGCAATGAAGTACAATGAGAGCCAAAGTGGTCACTAATTAGGTATAATTTGTTACAGACATATCAAACGAGAATTGATCTGAAACATCATAGGTTTAACAGCTACCATGACTCTAAAATGCAAAAGGAACTAGATTACATGCTCTGTGGTACTCTCCTGGGCTCCATGCTAGCAAATGGTTAACAAGGAGGCTTGAAAACGTTTGGAGACAAAATAACACCCTGTGCCGATCTCTTAGCTCTAAAGAAACAAAGAAATTTCCACAAAGACCTCATACTCCTAAACAAATAAAACTCGTTTAAAAACAACACCAATGAAGCAAGTAACCAGGCAAGAACTTTCTTTCAAACCATAAGATTTTGCCCTAACCCAATAAATCAACTAAAAAATCATAGCTCTGCTTAGAAATTTGAAAGAATGACCAAATTCTTTGGTGAAAAATGAAAAAGGTCAAGACAACTTAAAACTATTCCACTTCACACATACCAAGACGATCAATGACCAAATGGTCAACCTTACTCCCTTTGGATACAGACTCACTTATCAAGACTATCTCTGCCATAACCCCCTCTACTTACTCTGATGACACACTGCCAGCAACCATAGCACAGATATGCTCTGCTGATATTGGGCCTTTAATACTCAAAATTGTAAACACCTCTCCAGAAACGTCCCTTTGGATCTGTAGGCTGCATCTGACAATGTTAACCACATACCCTTGAGCACCTTCTGAGTTGGAATGGAAGAAGACATCAAACCATTCTGGTATTGATAATGCAATTTGTTACAATGGACTCATTTAAATCGACTGGAGCTCAGATCAATTCCGGTTATCTCCTATGCTTTAGGGAAAACCTCAAGACTTACGTGTTAAATTCATTCTTTCCAGAGTAGTGCCCTCCGTCTTCTCCTTCAGTCTCACGATGCACTGATGCACTTCCTGGATTAGCGCTACTCCTCTGCTATTCTCTTTATAGTTTTGCTCAAACTCCTCAAACTCTGTGAAAAAAACACCTCCCTCCATTCACTTCACAGATTCACCCTCGAATTCTGTGTTACATATTTATGCTTGTTACCCCTGTCGTTCGATATATATATATACATATTAAATTAATAGTTACTCTGTTTTCTGTGCATGGCTCTGTTGCCCTTGTGGCTAAGTCCGTGCTCTTTAAATAATTATAACCTAAATAAATAAAAAATATGCAATGTGGACACAGTCTTAATTCGGAGTCAAACCTGTTTGCCCTATTCTTCATTTCATTAGCATCAAAGGTGGTGAAAAACATGTGTGCAAACTTTAGATAAAACGATCCATATTGTCAATGCCAAATGAATACGTGTCACTAAAATGCAGTATATTTTATCTGCCATCAGCTTCCAACTAAACCTTGTACAGGTTAGTTATTCCCGATGCACTGATGACAGGGAAGCAAACAAGGGACTCCTGCCAGCACTCGCTGTTCGGAGGAATTAATACAGCAAACAAACAAAGCTTAGGACGGGAGGCACAAGAACTCTTAAATGTGAGACTGCAGGATTTGATAAAAAGCATTTTCGAGAAGCACGGCCTGCTAGCTTGCCCCTTCTCACTTGAACTTATTGTTAGTGAAATTCAATCACCATTGACTGTGGTTACTGAGCATAGTTTTATGCAGGCGCCACCTCCATGCTTAACTTCTGAATCTGTAAATGTATTTTATTACTCCATGCTGCTACAGCTTCTCCGGGGTGGAGATTCGTGGTTTTACACACCTTGCAACGTCTTTTCACGTTACATGAAAATATCATCTTACTCATGTCTTTCAATAACAAAAAAAGACCCACTCCTTGGCAAATTGACTGTTTGATGCAGTATTATTTATTATTTATATAATTCAGGCCCAAGGGTGGAACATTTTCAACACTCGTTTTTACAACAGGCAGATGTTGATGTACTTCAGTACATAAAACAACGTGTACTTTTGTACAGACTGGGTAACGTTTGCACACAACACATCCGTGAGTGATTGGAGTTTGATTCAGATCAGGGGAATCCAAAAATAAATTCACATAATCTTAATTCTCAAGTCGCAGACTTGTTACACAAGGACTGTTCAGTATTACAGGGGTTCATCTCCAAGACCCTCGTTTAAAGCTACCACACATTCTTCATGAAATTCAGTGAAAAAAATGCAAAGCCTTAACTTGTTTCAGTCTGCTGTTTTACTATTGAGAGAAAAAAAGTGAGAAACACCTTCCACACCATCTAACTGAAATGGAAATTTGATTTTCTCAAAGTTTAATTGTATGCCACATTACAATATATAGGGGCATTTGCCTTGACCTCTATGGGCAGCCATTTGATCCTGCCCTTTACATTTCCTGTCCATGCTCTCTTCTACCCAGGTGGTCTCGACATTTGGAAGCCTACTTTAGGTGTCCACGATGTTCCAATTGTTTCCCACATAAATGTACTGCTCCACCCTCCTCACCCACACCACCCACACCACCACAACACTGTAGGGAGACTGATGGTTGGTGGCAGCAGGCACAGACCTGTATACACCTTAGGCCTTTGGATGGGCGTCTATGAACCCTTTTCATAAAATGTGGTCAGCCCCCCATTACTGTGGCATTTCGCTTCCTCACTCTTCTTATCACACCAGAAATTAGGACCAAGCTTAAGACTGCTAGAGGAAGCCTGGGTGATGTGTCCTCCCAGAATGTTGACTGCCCGTGGAGGAGCCAAAAGCTCTAGTTCACTGGTTGACTAGGATTCAGTTTGAGACAAGATCAACATGTGTGTCATATGAGGGTCAAGGATGGGCCAAAACCTTTAATGGTCTACATCTGCTTGAAAAACTGTGCTGCTCCATTGATCTATTTTCCTGTGGACAGTGAGGATCAAGAATGGTCAAAAGCCCGCACCCTTTTGATAATGAGAGTCAAATCCACCCATCTTTATTTACCCTTGAAGGGAAAATCAGGCATTTTCTTTTTCACCCAAGATCCCTGAGGTCCATTTTGTTGGTTGGAGCTTAATGTGCTGAAGTCCAAACAGTCAAAACTACCATCTTATAGCTGCAGAACGTTCATAGGTTCAGTTACACCGCAGCTGTAACCTATGGTGCATACGTTTCTGGACCTCTTAGACAAGTTTCAATCGGAAATTGTGGCCAGTCATTTTCCCGAATCTACATCTCTCACATTAAAACATCTTCATGCTTTAGAAGCAGACCAGCGAGCGCAGACAGTATGCAGAATAGGAGCAGAACTCGAACCTGATTCTAGGCACTGTTTGGAAGTTGTTTTTTTCCAATTGTAAGTGCACTTCTGCCTGGAGTGGGGTCACAGGTTGCCCTGACTGAGGTATAGCTATAGTGGCATCTAATGGCAGCCGCAATATGAACCAAAACAGAACACTAATTGAAAGCTGAATTGTTTTAAAATGAAGCAAAGCACTTGTTTTAAAGCCGAACCGTAAAGGAAATGCTGGCTTCTATTCACTTTAATTGATCAGCATCCCCTTTGCTTTCGTAAGTGCCATCTGGCTGAGAGGTGCCTAGACAATCAGGGTCCCTTTTATTTTATTTCCTCTTTTAGATTTTTCCTTGTGCCTGTGAAGTTGCCTGGCCTCACTCTTAATTCGTATTTGATTGTGATATTAATTATTCAATTTCGCAGTTGGTTTATTCTCTATTTTCCATTCACTTCCATCTGGAATGGGCTTGCGTCTAAGGCTTTCCTTCCTGATAGTAGCTAGAGGGCCATTAAATGGTGGCCACAATGCAGTCGAGCGGGAGACATGCGTAACTGTTACGCCGCTTACATGCATAAGGCAACTTTGTCTCCCTCTGTCTGCAACCAAACACGGCCAGTGGCCTGCCTCGCTGCCCCTGACACCTTTGATGAGGGAAGGAAAATACATAGCAGTTAGGTTTTACTCTCCTCATCTCCCGCTGTAACTAAATCTGATGCTGCATTTATAAGAAAGCTCTGTGAAGAAAATGTTTGCGCTGTCTTTGCAACACCTACAATCAGCAGTGCCAAAGCACACCACTGCTTCGGCAATTTGAGTGTGAATTCATTGCCGTACTCTCCTTAGCGGGACCTGGCGTGTGAGACTCATTTTCTAACGTCTTATCTTTCTGTTATTTTACTTTTAGACTACCGAATGGAGATTCGCACTAATACTGTGATGGGGTAGGCACTAAGCTCGAACTCTTTAAAAATAATACTGTTCTTTAGAAATCGTCTTCTGCAACTTTCCTTTTGCTGCGCTCCTGGCTGCCTTGGCGGCTGGCACTGGTGTCCATTTCTTGTGAAAGGTACACAGTTCTTTTCTAACTCTGAGTTATAATGGAAAATAAACCACTTTGCAAGCAGGTGGATTATGACGCAATACGTTGGACAGAATGCATACAATGAAGGTGGATATTATCATGGATGTACAATGTAACTTGACATTTACCTGTCCATTAACTGACCTGAATAATATGACTGATTTTCTTTTCTTAAAAGATGTCTAATTTAAAACATTTGTTTTTTTTCTCTTTTTGTCTCTGTGGATGCTTGTTTTTTAGTGTGTCAATTGTTTAATTTTGACATTATACAAATGATGTTGGAATTAATAAATATGAATGTAATGTTGTGTTTTATATGTAATTTTTTATGCTGTATATTATATCATATCGGCCTTGAAAAAGCCCAAGACGGCCCATTATAAGGGGCGAGAATCATGGTGGCTGCACATCATATGTAACACGGTGCATTAATCTTGATGATTATAATAAAATATTGCATCTACGGTAATGTCTAATTTCTATTTTGAAATTTTGAAAGTTATTACACAATGCTACAACCTCTTTTAACTACTTTATCAAATCTATACAGACATGCAATTAATTTGTTCGTTTCTAGTGCTGGACTACAGTCAGAGATGTCCACATAGATGATTCAATTGGTTCTATGATGTTTTCGCTGTACAACTTCTTCATGACAGCTTCTCCCTTTAATGTTTAACTGGCTGTGCACCATTCTTTAATTTAATAAAGTTTGAAACCTATAGAGTCTCGGAATTTCTCTTCAAATACCTCACCACATTTTACCACAATTTTCCGACTCAATATTTCTACACTCAATCATCTTTGAAGATACTTTCATATACTCCACTTCTCGGACTTCTCATCTTTTCTATCCTCGAATCATTCTACCCAAGCATT
This sequence comes from Pleurodeles waltl, assembly GCF_031143425.1. NCBI lineage: Eukaryota > Metazoa > Chordata > Amphibia > Caudata > Salamandridae > Pleurodeles > Pleurodeles waltl. The sequence continues at coordinate 1,028,603,583 of NC_090440.1, forward strand.
CACAGTCGTCCCCACTGCCAACATTCTGTGATATAATAATCTAAATAGGTCTTGTCCTTTTTCTGAAAAATATAACTCCTCAGACATCAACTTACCCAAAAATTCCAATGAGGCTTCAAACTACCCATCCAATTCATAAACTGAATTTTTTTTTACAACATATACAGAAACACGATGAACCTTAATTTGTATTGCTCAGTCACGGAATTTGTTAATGTGAACAGACAGTATTAAACTGTTCTTCTTCCTCTCACACCATGCAAATCTTTAATTTCTTAACACTAGTCTCATAAACTCTTGCAAAGCGTCTAAGCCATCTACAATTAGTGTAGTATTTGTGCATAGACGGACAAAATTGGGAATGTGCCAAATGACTTCTAGATCCACACCTTAACCCTGTAGTATTATGGTTCTGAGTAATTCCAGGACTTCACAAGCATTTACGCAATTATAGTAAAGTACTTGCCTTGCTGGTGAGTAGAATAAAAGAGCTGTGTCATCTATAGATTGAATAGGTCTTGCCGGTAGCTGCAGAAGGAGGAAGAGAAGGCAGCAGTCAGCTTCCTGTCAGGGTGGTAGACCAAGGGTCAGGATCTCAATGAAAGGGATTAGAGAGCATCTTTACTGGGAGCAACTTTAGGGCTAAAGCAGGTGCAACGTTGGGACACAACAGTACTACTCAGCTACAGGCCAATTCCTGTTACTTCAAACGAGGTATGATAGGGTTTGTGTCAAGTAACTATCTTTTGCATGCATGAACTACATTTGGTGTGTGAGTTATGGTTTGCAGAGTTATCCACAACTTGCAGAGTTGTTGGCTTTTCAGTTTTAATTTGCATCCATAATTGTACTTTAACTGTGTGTTTTCACAAATTTTCTAGGGTCTTTTAATTATTTACTAGTATCAACTTATATGGGTAAAGGCCATTCCCATCGAGGTTGGCTGCAGGACCTGCATCCAACCCACTGTGGGTGGCCAACCTCTTTGCACTTAGCTGAGGGTCAATGGCCAGGTCCTACAACCAACCCTCTGCCAAGCAGAGCTGGCCTCCTTTTTCTTTTTTTGGGGGGGGGAGTAAAGGGGTCAGGGGGGTGGGGAGATGTGGGTTTGGGTCTGCGAATCTGTACAGGTACGGGATCCTTGCTGAATCTCCCAAAGGGTTGATGGACCTAGTACTTCTCTGTGGGTCAAGCAGGAGGTACAACATGGGCCCACAAACTTGTCAGGTTTGGAGACTCCAAAACAGTTTTAGCAGCCAATGTAGAGACACCTCGATGTCTATGAAGCCTGCCCTGGGGTCTGAGATCTGGTAACAGTTTTTCCACATTTTTCCTCCAACTGAGCATCCAGGATGAATGCTTCCCCCTCTTCCTAAGTTTCCTTTTTCAGGATTCCGGGACAAAGTACCCGAGTCCTATAATGGTATTTGCAACAGTTTTAGAGGGCTTGGGGTCGCAGATCTGGCTTTGAGTCACAGACTCAAAGTGGACAACAGCGGACAAAGCTTCATTGTTCAATCTTGTCAGAATATTTCTCAAATTTAGTGCACTGATGGTCCGCGAACTTGGGTTACCATTTATCTGGCAACTACTGGTCCACGGATCTCTAACTTTTTACCCCAATCAACCCTACACAAAAGTGCTTTTAAACACGAAGGGCCAGATGTAGCAAAGGTTTTTCCCCATTCTGTGTCTATGGGAATAAGTGTTCGTACATATGGCCCTAATTTCTCTAAACGTACTAAACAGATTTACATCAAACCAGAGTAAAGGTACTTCTTGGAGTAAAGTCATACTTTCATGCCAAGTTTGCTGTAACCATATTTTGCATTTGTTGTTTTTTTTCAGAGAGCAAAGATTCCTATAGGAATTCAAATGTGAAAAAAATCACTTTGTGACAACCTTTTTTAGCCCCCTCCCCGACTGAGCTGCACAAAATGTTTCTTACCAAACACAAATAAGGTTAACTTTTTAACTTTTTTTTAAAGGTTTGGGTAGATTAAAGGCAGTAAGAGAAAAAATGTCTTTTCAGTGGAAACTTTGATCTTATCATAACTCAGATGCACTATCACTGCCTCTATATTATTATATAATCAACAACAGTAATTCTGTAGCTATGGTTAAGTCTCAGTTTCCACATAAAACAACATTTTATTATTTGCCAGTAAGTTTGCCACTGTTTGATAATTCTGCATGGTATTTGGTGCTCACTTAGGCCCATATTTATACTTTTTAGCGCCGCATTTGCGTCATTTTTTGACGCAAACTTTCAAAATACAATCGTATTTTGTAAATTTGCGCCGTTTGTGCGTCAAAAAGTGGCGCAAATGCGGCGCTAAAAAAGTATAAATATGGGCCTTAGTCTATCTAGCTGAATTTCGGCATGGCAAGTTTCATACAGATCTGACATGGCAAGGGGGAGGGAGTTGTATGGAGCTGGAATAAAATCGGTGCTAGTCATTTTGAGTCACATAGGAAAGTCTACTTGTGGCTATATCACAAAACTGTTGAATGGAATTACACCAACGTTGGCATGAAACTACATCTTCACCCAGAACAGTGCCTTTGAGTTTTTTGGTTTAATGTAAATCTGTTCTGCTGTTTTTGAGATACACATTACAACATGTAGGGTGGGCTTCAAAGGGTTAATCAACGTGTGCCATTTGTATATCTTGACTATTAATTCCAGGACCCAAGTTCAAGGACCCACATTTTTTGAAAAACTAACTAATCCCAGTAAGTGGACAAAGGATCATTTTCTACCATTATCCAGCTGGGGTACATGGACCCAGACTTAATCCCAATATCAGAGTTCTTTGACAGGCTGTCAGAAACTGAAGAAAAAATGTTTCAGCTGTCTTTACAGAATGCCAAAACCAAGGCATGCACTCTGGAACAAAAATGCTAATGGGTAAAAGGTTGCAGGAGAAACATCACTGATCCCAGGAGATGTAGTAGAAGGTTCCACAGAGACAAATTCTGCTCGCAAAACAAAAAAATATCTGAGTTTATTACAGGGTTCTAGGTCTGATGACCCAATTTTTTTTTTATTTTGCAAATTCTGAAATAAATATAAGGATTTAAAAAGAAAACAGTGAAACAATGGTGAAAGAGTGTGCACAATGAGCACTTTGGAAACTGGAATGGATTAGTGCAGTCTTGTATGACCAGAGGAAGCTTGGGAAAAGCACAGGTCCTGCAAATCTTAGGATGGCCCAAGTGAGGTTGGATACAAGGTGTGGTCATGCAACAGGCCTTATCCCCAACATCTAAGGCACAAGGCAATGAAGAACAATGGCTAGGATAGCAGGATGCTGGGTGCAACATAACAGAGGTTAGATGAGCTGGATGTTGGATATAGGGCCCATGCCACCACCAAAACCATAATTTGCCCCCTACATGACACCATATTTATAACAACACATACCAGAAGTGAACAACTCAGTATTACTAAATACCAACAAACAACAAAAGAAACGACACAATTTCCACAGCACTGTCATCAATAATGTCAATTGTAGGTTAATATGTAATATCACCAATGATATCGTCAATGTCATTTGTGACATCATCTCTCACATAACATGTGAGGTCTTGAGCAGTCTATCAGGACGAGGACGTATGGCTTTCATAGCCTGGCCACTGGTTATGGTTTGTGTATTTAGCCAATTTTGGGGGTTTCCTTTTTATTTCATAACAATAACTTCCCTTTAAGTATATTTTTACTATACAAACAGATATTGCCAATATATGGAATAATAATAATAATAATAACAACCAAACCCAACAAGTCCCCCATTTTCATACTTTTTGCAGTACCACAGATTAGTGGAAAACCAGCTGTGCTTGAACTATTATTAAATTATGCGTAAAAGCCTATTAAAAATAATAGGAGGCCATACAAGGCTACCCACTCTGAATGAGAGGGTTGTAGTTGTTTCACTCATTTTTACCAATAGTAAATTAATTGATAATGTTAACTTTGTTATTTACTTTACTAATATTGACTTATAATAGAATGAGCTATTTTATGCTGAACCTTTATGATTGGTGTATTTTGAATAGGTTTATGTAGGAAATGGTTCTGTCCATTTAATCCCCCTGGATTATTTCTTTATTGACTGCCTGATTTTGGACTTTTATTGTTAGTCTCACCAACTGAGATTCACTCATGGCAAATTCTGTGAAAATGAAGAGAATGCTAACCCCCAGCATTCACCTTTTAAGAAAAGGCCACTGCTGCGTAGCTGGAGTAAGAGGATCTGGCCTGGCTATACACGAACATGTGGGCATGGTTATACACGAACATGCAAGCACACACATCTGCAATTTGACGATGTGAGACTATAATCAAGCTCAGCCTGTTATCTATGGACAGGTAGCTTGTCACAAAAGAATCCTTTAAGGGATTGGTGATGGCCTGGTGTAGGCCTTACAATGTCAGGAGGCTTTCACAGTGTAGGTCTGCAGTGCTTACTTATAGGGTGTGTGCTCCCTGCATTATACCTCATGGGAGAAATCTGCACCACCGCTCAGTTTTGCCATACTTAGGTCTACAGATACTGGTCAGGTATGAACCTTAGAGTAAACATGTACCCATAGTGGAGATCCACTATTACTGTTGTGAAAACTGTACTCATGGCACTTTGACAATTATATTTCTCTGGCTCAACCATAAAATTCCAGGCCTGTGTCTCCCCTTCTGGGCCAAGTTGATTATTCTGCTGGCCAAAAGAAAGATCAAAGGCCTCACCACAAAAAAACATATGATAGTGGTTGGCCCAGTTCCCAGGAAAGAATGGGTGGGGAGGAAATCTCTGTGTGTTAATAAACTCTTCATAATGCACTGTGTCATCTGGTGGCTGGACTGAAGCTCCCTGGGAAGATGTTTCCACAGACCACTTCAAGCCACCATGTTTGAATGTTTGGATGTGCCTACCATAACCTGTGGCTGTAATATTGAAATAATGCCCGGCTGGAATGAAGAAGACCCCTAAACCTCTGAAAGGATTGACTTTGGGACAGTATAGCGACAGTAACGAACAGCAGAGGGAATGGGTTTTCTGGGGGACCGTTGAGGGTTCACCTAGGACGTCTGTGGACTGGCCACAGCCTCCATTGCTGACACACGGGTGCCCTGAAAAACGGGTGAATCTGTGGGGCCTAGGGCATGAGGTAAGGAGGGTGTTGTGCTCGCTACCTGTGGAGGAGCTGTGGAAGACACCCAGGGGTGTGGGATTTAATAAAATATCTACTTTTCCATGGGACAGTTTGCTTTCTTAAACCTACTTGTCCTGTAAAAAATGTTGCTTGTCCCTTTGATGCCATGTAGTGTGGCGACAAATTATGGCAGCAATCTCATTATGTAAGAGCTCTGATAATAACCTCTCTGATTATGTCAGGGCTACTACTATATATAGCAGGGCTTGAATACTTGCAGTTTCAAACCCTACTATAGAAATGTCCTTATTTTGCCACCATTCTGCAGATCTACATACTGTGGCTGGAGGAAGTAATAAGCAATAGTTCCAGAGCTGGAATGCCTTTGAGTCTGTAAATCCACTAACTTGCATATTTTAAGGATGCTCACCAGCTTTTCTCTAATTGTTTCCTATAATGAGAAAGGTTGGAAATGTACTCCTGACAATGGTAGAAGTAGGAGTTCTTCCAGGGTTTGGAAAAAATGGTTTGATGGAAAGTGAACTTGTAAACACTCAATAGATTTTCACATGAGCAAATCTACACATGCATATTTGCTCATGCTAAAATACAGTTCACAAAAATTTTCTGGGAGTACAATTGCCTGGTCCACTTCTGTAAGTTCTTGTGAATTCATGAAAGCCACTAATTCAAAGGCATATACCATTGGTGCACTTTTGTGACTTTCTTTAAGAATAGGATCCCTAATTAGGTATGGCATTAACAATGACATTTTGGGCCTCATTATGATCCTTGCTGTCACCAGACCGACCGCGACATTACGACCTGGCGGAGCCGCCACGGTCAGACCGCCAACACCGTGAGGTTGCCACCAGCGGACAGCCTGTGGGTCTCTGTGGTTGTAATCCTCCAGGGCAGCGCCTGGGGATTACGAGTCCCCTTTTCGCCACCCTTTGCATGGTGGTAGGCCTGCCATGCAAAGGCTGGCAGAAAGGGGGTGTGTGGGGGCCCCATAGGGGCCCCTGCACTGCCCATGCACTCGGCATGGGCAGTGCAGGGGCCCCCATGGACAGCCCTGTCACGCTTTCCACTGCCCGAATTACGGGCAATCGAAAGCGCAATGGGTGCTGCTGCACCGGCCGCACTGCCACATTGGCGCCGGCTCAATTACGAGCTGGCGTCAATGTTCAGGCCCTGTGGTGAATTCCTAATAGGGCTGGCGATGTTCAGGCCACACAGGCGGCCTGATGGCGGTACAAGTTTGGCAGGCGGCCTCCGCCACCTGCCTGACTCGTAAACTTGTAATGGGGGCCTTTGTTTTTATTACATTTCTATTTCTCTCTATCTATTGGCTGGCTTTACTGTGAGTGATCGCATTCTGCTCTTCTACAATGAGCATATTGGCACACAAAGTAGTTTTGTTCAGTGCCAGGAACTACTGTGGCAATCGGTGATGCAACGAACTGGAGGCCCCCCGCAAAGAACATGGAAGCCTTCCCCACCCCAGACTCACTCAGGGCAGGTGCTGTGCTGAGGAGGCCCCCTGGTGGCAATATGTGGTTTTTTGAGACCTAATTTGTTTTTGTTTTTGCCACATTAATGAGGGTCTGGCAGCTCCCTCAACAAAAAAGTGTTACAAGCAAAAGACTCACAAAAAAATGTCAGATTGGTTTCTTTGCCAGTGCTTGTTTATGTTTTTGCTTCCCATAATCTTATTGAAAATGGTTACACTGATTTTCCATTAGGAATATTTTTGGGAAATACTAAATGCATCAACACATTTTACTAAATGACTCTTCAAAGAACTAGCACCTAAAATTTCATAGTAGCGAAACTTTTTTTTCGTACATACATTTTATTGCTTACAAGTTTCTGGAAACATTTGCATCTAATCAGAGAGCATTCTGGGAGCATTATACTTAGCTTCATATTGTTCAACTTTTCAAACATGTGTAAACTGTTTTTCTTTTTTTTACTGGAACCACCGTCAGTAGTGCAGTGTGACCATAAAAAGTGTATTTACAGCGCTCACCCTAATAATGAAGACTTTTTATTAATGAACCATGAATACAAGTTCGAACAGCTTTAACTTGTGGATACAGATTACCCCAACTGCAGACAGTTCTTTTCTTTGGAAACTGCTAGCCAAAGGGTTTGTGCTGCAGGGGGGTGGGCCCATTGTCCCAAGGACAAAATCAACATGTAAACTTGTTGCCCTTGACCCCAAACAATATTCCCTGGGTGTCAGGTGATAGGAATTCCACATCCCTGACACCCCCAAGCAGAAAAGCACATCTGGTGTACGCGCAGAGAGTAGGTAGGTCTGAACCTTAAAAATCAAGCATTCCAAAGGAAACCAAATTTAGAGGCCAGGGGGCCTGACAAAAAAGCTTATGGTGACTAGAACTGCCCACAAGGAGCAAAATTACACCAGAATTGTATAAAATGTCCCAAAAGGGCCAGAGAAACTGGCCTGTCAATTCTGGTCCCTTTGAGGGGCCGGGTGAGGAAAAAAAATCACATGGCCCTTTGCTGCAAACTTCAAGAACTCCCCAGGAAAGGCCTATCACTGGGGGCTGGCACATCCTCAATGGGTTTAATCATCATGGGGAGAGGGTGTATGGCTCTCTCCCCAATCCTGGCATTCTATCCCCCAAAGATCCCACACAAACAGAAGTTTCAGGGGATCCCATCTTCCCAGAATGAAGGCCAGTAGAAGGAGGCTCCTGGGGCAGACTGGAGTTCTGGGAGTATGAGGGATGCTTCGCCCACCATCCCAAGCCAAGCCGTTGTCTGAAGGAGAGCAGGGGCACCAGTCAGCTGTTTCTCACCCACGCTCAATGCAGACATCAAAAAAGCAGAAAGCACGCTCCAATGAAGGCTTCCCAGGATCTGTGCGCTGGTTCGGGGTGCCGGCAAGGTACTTGGGGATCCCACCACAGTGCTCAACACAAAGCAGCACCAGTGTGCACAGGCATGAGGTACAGAAAAAAACAGAAATGTGAGATACAAGGTTGCACTTAAAAAAGCATCTTTCAAGGTGTGGCAAAGCCTTTAATCAACTATATATGCTGAAGGCAAGGGGTCATTCTATAAGCCCCTGCATGTACCACCAAGGGCCTATGTATCACCAATATTTTGTAAAATATTCTGGATGCTGCCAGGGGTGCAGCACTCTCAGATAAGTTTGCCCCAAAGTCACTCTACTTCTCCCAAGGAATTCTACTTATGAGGTTCTTCATGTCTGCAAGCACTCCTGGAGCTTGTGCTTTTGCACAAATGTTCTGGAGTATGGGGACCTCTATTAGTTTATCCTAAAACTGCAGTGGCACAGTGTAAAGGTATAACTAAAACTCTGGGGCACATGATATTTATTATACTTTACAGACAAAATTGATGATTAACAATGCAAGGTTTTCCATTGCAATGAATAGTAGTGAATGTTGGTACAATCCCCACTGATTTAAATGGTGGATTATAACACATTTCTGCTTTTAATAATGTTGTGACACCCTGACAAAGCTATTATGCCTGCCTTATTAATAATGACATCGCCCTTATGTTGACAATTTTGCAGGTGCCACCAAAGCAGTCACCAGTAGGTAGTTGTAGTTAGGACTATGTTTCTATAGAAAAAGCATTTTTTGACTTATCTATATCTTTGGCCCCGTTTGACAAATCTTCAAAACATTTTGCCCAAAAAAAGAAGTGCCCCGGTGCGCACAGAAAGTTTTGGGGAGATCCTTCAAGCAGGGGCCGAGAAAAAGAAGGGCCCGTAGAGGGCATATAATAAAAATAATTCAAAAAATCATCAGGGTTCGCAGTAATATCTAGTTCTAAGTATATCATAAATCAAAGCCTACAAAACTCTCTAACTCTCCTCCTCCCACTCTCTTTCTTTCTCTTTCAATCTTTCGCCCACTCAGACACTTACACACCCACTCACAGACCCAGACACTCACGCACCCACTCACAGACCCACTCACTCTCACACACACTCACACACTCACTGACACCCTCATGCACCCGCTTCACAGACTGCGCACACACTGACACACCCACTAAAACACTAATGTATGCACTCTCACACCCAGACACTCTTACAGTCACTCTCACCCCCAGATACACCTTCTCACACCTATTCTCACACTTATTCTCACACCCGGAGACAACTCCCAAAGGGCCGTGCTTAGCGTGGGGTTGGGTGGTTAGGGGCGTTGGGCGCAGGGTTGGGCTGTGAAGGCCAGGCACAGTCCAAGGTTGGGTGCTTATGAAGGGTTGGCCTCAGGGCCTGGCCTGCCAAAGGCCACGCACTGGGATGGTTGGATTAACGTATAGTAATGAATATTACAATACGTTAAAAACCCATAGAAAATCACTGAAAAAAACAAAGGTGACAGGGACGTTAGATTCACAGTTTAAATTTACGAAACCATAGAAATTCACCAGTTGCAGTTAGAGCTACCTCAAGTAACTATAACTTGTGCCCTAGGGTAATTATAACTCGCACCTGCTAATTATCCCCACAAATTACGGCACTCATGACATCTATAATAACATCACTGATAATATAAATGTCATTTTTGCAGTAACATTTATGACGAAAATATTGTGCATGGCGGGGCGCAAGTTATATTTACCATAGGGTAAGAGTCAGTCATCAGACCCCAACTCAGTAATGCTCTCCTTGCCGTTGCACTTAATTAAACCAACTGCTCCTGCTTTGCCAAACAACTTGTCTATCATTCTTTAAGGTAAATCCACACTCAAGCAACATTTTGGTGAGCCAGACAGGAGAGATTGTTTTTTTTTAACCTGACTGCTGCCGAATGAAGAGGACCCCAACCGTACGGATTCACATCTGTCCAACTAAAGAGGTGAGCAGACGCTGTAATTGAATGAAAGTTCTGCTGAATTCATGGGACAGTGGTTCATCCTAAAGCTGCTGTCATTGGATAAGAGACTACATCTGATCCTTAGTCCCAGCATTTGGCGTATGGCAAACTAGGAGTTAGCGTAAAAATGTAACCTTAGCACATTGCCACTGACTGAAGTCTGCCATATTCCATAATTCATGTGTTCGATCAGAGTAGTCGCAAGGCGGCCTCGGAGGCGATCTCACGGAGGTCACCATTTTATGATAGTCGGCACAAGGCTAGAGAAGGTGAAACTGTTGTTTAGTCGCTTGGACCGCTGGGCATGCACTGGTGGTACGATTGACCCCAGGGTGTGATACAGTGTACCGCTTGGACTGCTTGGCATGACGCAGATGGTACGCTTGACTCCTGAGTGTGATATGGGGTGAGGCCTCACTGCTTGAACCACTGGGCGTGACACAGACGGTACGCAAAGGCCTTGAGTGGGATATAGAGCAAACACCTCAATCTTATTTTTTAGTCTAAAATGGTATTCTCAGTGCCATTGGTTTCTTAATACTGATGGAAACTGAAAGAAGCGAGAGGTGTTATTCACTTGGGCCCCTGAGTGTGACACAGATGGTATGACTCCTGGGTGTGATATAGAGTGTAATTCAGATGTTAGTTACACATTTAGATCTTGGAGATTAGGTGTTGTCGTGTGCTTGACCAAAGAGGGTCTGTAGTTGTTGAGTTGTTCCTTCTTCTCCAAGTAAATTATTTTTATATTTATTCCAGAGCCGATATTGACAGACTATCAGTCTCGCTTGGTCCTGTGTACCGCACACAGCCTCCCCTTGACATCAGGCAGCATGCGCTATTAGTGGGCCAAGGTTTTTTTTTTGTTTTTGGACAAAGTCATCATTTTTTCCTGTGTCTCTTTTAATCTCTTCTCATTTAATTCCATTGTGGATTTTAATTGATGCATTGTTGATGCTGTGCTGATAAACTATTGCAAGTGTATGTGCACATGAAGAATTTGCTATCTTTCGTTCTCAAACTGTTATTCCATATATGCTATTCCGCTGCTACAAAAACGGTTCTTAATGTTTTGAATTAACCATTACACTTTCTTTTAGGTTCTGATCCTTCGTAGGTATTGTTTTATGTATTGTGAAATGTCTGTTTGATGCATCTCTGTCTAAAGTTGAACTCATAACTAATAGTTATTGCCGACATAATCCTGTGCACGTATTTCCCCACAATCAAAGTAGAATTTAGGATTATTTAAAACTCAAGAAAGTTAGAACTATACCAGTCCCAACAAGTCCCAAAAGTTCCTAACCCATCATGGAGCTGCTGTGCAAACTAGATTCCCCACGCAGGCTAAAATGCAAGATACATTCTGCAGTGAATGGCACACAAACACCAAGACACACATTCCTCTGGCCAGAACAGGAACCTTCAACACCAACATTACAGAAGACACAAGGACACATATTCAGACCAAATTTGTAGGGCAAAAAAAAGGCTAAAAGAGAGGCACTGTTAGAACTATGGGCCATCTTTGCAGTGGCCTGACCTGCAACCACCCATAACCCATAACCAAGGTTTCTGCACCTCCCCCACCATATATAGGTACGGAGGTGCTCTCTCTGATGGCTGCCATCTGACCCATTCCTGCACGAAGTTACAGCAATCTGCCGGTTATGGGACCCCCAAGGGCCCTCAACTAGGCAGTGAGCCGCTGGATCTATGGCTGGGGGGGTCACCAGACCAACAGGCCCAGACGATTTCAACCCCATCACAGGTCCGCGCTAAGGTTCCCTTAAGCTCGACCCCCATCCGTCCCGTTCAGTCAATCTAACCACAGCAAAGTGGGGCGCATATACTCCAACCCATCCGGTACAGCCCTCTCAGGTGACTGAGAGGTTCATAGAGGTCCTGGACAGTGACACCACCAGTGGGGAGGAGGAAAATGTTCCCAGCCTTGCAGGGTCTGACTTCAAGGGGGGGGGAGGCCACAGGATACACTCTCCGAATGTGTGCGCAGGCAATGGAAGAGATGACAAAAAGTTAGTTTGAGGGCATGTTCCCAGCAAGAAGAGCCGAGCACTGCACAGAGCGAAGGAGGCAGCCCAGGTAGGAGTTAGAAGAGAGGTGCAGGTTGAGTGGAGAGAGAGCTCTCGCCTCGAAAACGCGAAGAGAGAGCAGAACAGGGCATCCTCCCCCAGAGGAGAGCGGAGCTAGGCCCCAGGCTCCACGCAAAGAGGAGTCTGAGGCAGAACTGGAAGGAAGGTCCCAAACCCCACCAGATCCTCAGCATATGAGGGGGGAAGACCAAGAAATAAGAGATCTGAGTAGTCTAGTCCAAACCCAATTAACGCAGAGAATGCTCCCCCGAATGCACCAGGGTCAGGCAAACTTACCCCTACAGAGACAGTGTCCAGAAAAGAACGTGAGGCCCTTGCGCAATCATTTTGCCACCGGCTAGCCCGTAGGACCGAACAGGAGGATTAATATCATAGACCCTGGCCAGACGAGGGATTCTTCGAACCAGAGGACATGGCTATCGTGGAAGACTGTGTTCAGCATAGAGGGGAAGATACAAAATGAAACTTCCCCCACATGCAGGAATGCCTGAGAAGATGGGAGCGCTACATTGAGGAAAATCCTGCAGAGCTTCTCCAAGCCAAAATATGCCAGTTGTTACAGAAGAGCACATCAGGGATCATCTATGTGCTATGGGTGTAGATGTGCAAAGAACCGCTTAGGACCAAACTGCCCCCATTGATGGACGGGGCAGGAAAATGGATCTAATGTGGCAAGAAAAACACTGCAGGAATAAACCTAGCAATAGGCGATATCAAGAGTCTGCTCAGCAGCCTTATCGGAGAGCAGATTAACACAGTGTTTTCCTGAGCCCACATCCCAGCAGTCAAGCTGACTAACACCGAGCATGATGGGCAGTATTCAATTCATTAAGACACTATGGGGGTCATTCTGACCCCGGCGGTGGCGGGAGCACCGCCAACAGGCTGGCGGTGCCCCGCAGGGCATTCTGACCGCGGCGGTTTGGCCGTGGTCAGAGAAGGAAAACCGGCGGTCTCCCGCCGGTTTTCCGCTGCCCAAAAGAATCGAGCTGCGCCGCCATGGGGATTCTGACACCCCATACCGCCGCCAGGAACAGGATGGCGGTATGGGGTGTCGTGGGGCCCCTGCAGTGCCCATGCCAATGGCATGGGCACTGCAGGGGCCCCCGTAAGAGGGCCCCACAAAGAATTTCAGTGTCTGCTCAGCAGACACTGAAATTCGCGACCGCACCTTCCCACTCCGCCGGCTCCATTCGGAGCCGGCGTCCTCGTGGGAAGGTTGTTTTCCACTGGGCTGGCGGGCGGCCTTTTGGCGGTCGCCCGCCAGCCCAGTGGAAAACCCAGAATCACCGCAGCGGTCTTACGACCGCGGTGCGGTGTTCTGGCGGGGGTACTTTGGCGGGCGGCCTCCGCCGCCCGCCAAGGTAAGAATCACCCCCTATGGGCCTGATTACAACTTTGGAGGAGGTGTTAATCTGTCCCAAAAGTGACGGTAAAGTGACGGATATACCACCAGCCGTATTACGAGTTCATTATATCCTATGGAACTTGTAATACGGCTGGTGGTATATCCGTCACATTTGGGACGGATTAACACCTCCTCCAAAGTTGTAATCAGGCCCCATATATGGACGGCCCTAAGGGAAATGTACCCTGACTGTCAGGACGCAGGAGGATTGATGGCGGAGAGCATAACGCCTGGGGAAACCATGACTGACTTGCTAGACAGAATGAGGGAAAAATAGGGCCAAAAGACAGTACAATCATAGACCGACACTGGCCCTCAGGTTGCATTCTTTGACAACATCCTCAAAAAGGGGCTGCCCACTGAAATCCCGAGTGGATTGGACAGTGAAGCAGGATTAGACACCAAACCTTGGTGGAAAAAAAGGCCCAAATATTACACTACTACAGAAACAGGAAAAGGTCATGGAAAAGAAGGAGCAAGCCCAAAGAGACGCCGCTAAGCTGGTCCAACATAGATTTAAAAAGATCGTCCTTGTGGGAGCTGCGTTAGCCAAAAGCATGCAAATGGCAACAGTCTTGAAAGGAACGCCACCTCAGAACCCCAGAGGGTTTCCACCCAGTCCTAACGGCAGAGGCCAGGGAGGCTGGCAGCAGCCAGACCTCAGATAGTGCTACTATTGCCACAGAATAGGCCACAAGGCCGACCGATGCAGCCTTAAGGCGTCTCATGAGCAAAGAGCGATCCACCTAGGCCAGTCCCAGCAAAATCCCCATCCGCAAAACCAAAACCAAAACCTGGTCAACCCAAATGCATCCTACATTCAGATGTAGGAAACCAGGCAGCCACAACACCACCGCAGCAGGGACCAGGTGGTTGCTCAAACACATGGTTAACAGCAGCAGAAGACAGGGAAATCAGCCCAGCAAGGACTGGGGCCACAACCACGGCAGGGAGGGGTAACTATCCGGGGAGGCAATGCCCTTACACAATCGCAAAATCCAGACACACAGTTAGTACAAAACTCCCAATAAGTTTACATTCACATCATACCCATTTCAAAACTCATCTTAAAAATAAAGACTGGTGACAAAAATAGGAGAAAAACTCAGTGAGGTGTATGCCAGCTGCGAGCAGCCTCAGCTTGAAGGCATACTAGGATACCGCCTTGCTACTCCGATTCCCAATCTCTCCCTGGATATCCTGAAGACCCTGGATAGTCCACTCACACACGAAGAGCTCCTTGCAGTTCTTCGCAAGATGAAAACTGCCAAAATCTCCTTCGAACAATGGTCTCCTAGTGGAGTTCTATATCAAATACTCAAGCATCCCAATAGATAGGTTACTGGAGGTCTTTGAGAATGCTCGACAGAGAGAGGTCCTTCCTACCACGCTTCGGGAAGCTGTGGTAGTGATGATCCAAAAACCAGGTAAGGACCCCACTTTGGCCTCAACATATAGACCCATCTCTCTCCTAAATCTAAATGTGAAGATACTCAAAGGTGTCCTGGCCAGCTGCCTTCTCCCTAATATCCTGTACCTTATACACTCAAACCAGTCTGGGTTCATCCAAAAGAGAAGTATGCTTCACAACCTAAGACGACTATCTCACATACATCATGCCTCACAACACCTAGATGGTCAACATGCATTGGCCTTGTTGGATATCGAACAAGCCTTTGATTCTTTAAACTGGACATATTTATGGCACGTTCTTAGCAAAGTGGAACTGGGTTCCAAGTTTATTCGATGGACCCATATATTACATATAGGCCCATGTGCCCGTGTGCGCACAAGAGTCTTGGTCTCAAATGTATTCAACCTAAACAGGGGCACCAGGCAGGGATATCCTGTCGCCAATTATTTTCGTATTGGTGATGGAACACCTAGCGACAAGATTACGCCAAGCACTCCACCCATGGGGGATTACTGTAAGCGGGACTACCCTCGTGGTGTCGCTTTATGTGGATGACGCCTTGGTCTGTCTTCAGGGGCCGTCCTGTTCTGTCCCAAAGCTCAGATGGACGATGCAGGTGTTTGAAAGGATTTCTGGGTTACGAATCAACAATTCTAAGTCTACCTTATATCCTTTGAGTGCCTTATCAGGAATTTATACTCTGGAAAACCAGGATGTCAGATACTTAGAGATATACCTTGCCCCCACAGAGACGGAGAGTCTGGAATTCAATATTGGAAGAGTTATCATAGGGCTTAAGACATCAGTCCATTTCTGGAGAGACTTACCTATTTCACTTATGGGAAAAATGGCAATAGCTAAAATGATCCTACTCTCTCGATGTTTGTATACCCTCCAGGTTACCTTGTTTAAGATCCCCCAACATTACTTCCAACAACTTGACAGTATACTGACTGATTTACTAAGGCCTGTATGAGGCTGGCCTGGTTTGTAGTGGGTATCTTGGGTACTTACACCTTATACCAGGTCCAGTTATCCCTTGTTAGTGAATGTAGTAGTGTTCTAGCAGCTTTGGCTGATAGATGTAGCTATAGCAGAGCAGCTTAGGCTGAACTAGGTGACATGAAAAGCTCATGCTATGCCACTTACAGTTACACAGTACTCAGTGTTTCCAAAAATAAAGGTATTTATTTGGATGACACAGTACCAAAAATATCTTAGAGGCAATACTCCTTCTAGAGGTAAGTATTATACACAATATATACACTAGACACCATAATTAGACAAGGAGATAGTCATAGAACAATGCAAACCGTAGGAAATCCTGTAGAATGCAAACGGAGACAATAGGTCTAGGGGCAAAACAAACCATATACTAAAAAAGTGGAATGTGAATCACAAATTCCCCCCTAGACAAGTGTAGTGTGTGCGGAATCACTAGGAGAGTAAGAATACAGTTAAAGTAAATAAATTACCCCACCCCAGAGCCCAGAAAAGCAGGAGTAAAGTACTGCAAGTTTCATTAGGAGACACTACACCTCATTTTTGGGATTTTGCAGCAGTCAACCAAGTCTGCAAAGAACACCTGCTGGATTATTGGACCGGAAGACCTGCAAAGAAAGGGGACCAAGTCCAGAAGTCGAAAGAAGTTCCAGGAAGGACAGGAGCCCCTTCCAACCCAGAAGAGGGTGCAAAAGAAGAGTCCCCGGTTAGTCGAAGACTGCTGGAATGCACCCTAGGAAGATGCCAGCGGGTTCCTGCATGATGCAAAAGATATCCCAGTGCGTGAAGATCGTTGCAGATGAGATTTCGTGTCGGAAGTCGCCAACAAGCCTTGGCTACGACAAAAGTGCACTTTTCGTCAAAATGGTGCTGGATGGACCCAGGAGGGACCTGGAGGCCTCAACTCTCTGTGGGGAGGAAGAGGGGGCTCTCAGCACTTTAGAAAACCCTCAGGATGCCAGCCAGCACACCCAGGAGTTGCAGGATCTGGGTTCAAAGGAGGTGCAAAACGTGGTTGATTCAGCACAACAAAAGAAGGTCCCACGCCGCCGGAGAACAACTCAGCGAGTTGAGCATTGCAGGGTGGAGTGCTGGGGACCTGGGCCAGGCTGTGCACAAAGGAATTTTTCAAAGAGTGCACAGAGGCCTCAGGGGGCGAAGAAGACACAGTACACAGGGGTACTGTCGTTCTTGGGGAAGGCAAGGTCTTACCTCCTCCAAATTGCGTCAGCAGGACCTCAGGACAGTCTACATCGATGATGTCCACCCTCTGTGTCCTAAGGAGCACGCTCGTCGCTGTGAGAGGAGTTCCAGGGTACCGGTCGTCATCTTGGAAGGTGCCTACTTGGAGCAGGGGAATGACTCTGTCACTCCAAGGGAGATTTCTTCAGTTCTTCTGGTGCAGGATGAAGATAGGGAGTCCCCAGAGCGTGCACGCCGTGGAAACTGTTGCAGTTGCTGATGTGGAGCTGAGGTTGCTGAAAAAAAGTGTCTCTTGTAGACACTTTGTTGCAGTTACAGCGTTTCTTGGAGCAAGCTGCGGTTGATCCGAGGTCAGAAGAGTCTGAAGTTGTTGCAGAGGATTCCTGGAGGAAACTTGCAAGCAGAATCTGAAGAGAACCCACAGGAGAGACCCTAAATAGCCCTGAGAAGGGGATTGGCTACCTTATCAGGTATGGACCTAACAGGAGGGGTCTCTGATGTCACCTGCTGGCACTGGACACTCAGAGCCCTCCAGAGTGCCCCCACAACTTGCAAAGCAAGATGGCTAAAGTCTGGGACACACTGGAGGAACTCTGGGCACCTCCCCTGGGGTGGTGATGGACAGGGGAGTGGTAACTCCCCTGTCCTTTGTCCAGTTTCCTGCCAGAGCAGGGGAGAAGGGGTCCCTGACCCAGTGTAGACTGGCTTATGCAAGGAGGGCACCATCTGTGCCCTTCAAAGCATTTCCAGAGGCTGGGGGAGGCAACCCCTCCCAAGCCTGTAACACTTATTTCCAAAGGGAGAGGGTGTAACACCCTGCTCTCAGAGGAAATGCTTTGTTCTTCCTTCCTGGGACTGGGCTGCCCTGTCTGTGAGGTGGCAGCAGCTGTAGCTGCAGTGCAAGCCTCAGAGAGCTGGTTTGGCAGTACTAGGGGTCCATGGTGGAGCCCCCAGGATGCATGGGATTGGCTCCCCAATACCAGATTTGGAATGAGGGGACAATTCCATGATCTTAGACATGTTACATGGCCATATTCGGAGTTACCATTGTGAAGCTACATATAGGTATTGACCTATATGTAGTGCACGTGTGTAATGGCGTCCCCACACTCACAAAGTCTGGGGAAATGGCCATGAACTATGTGGGGGCACCTTTGCTAGTGCAAGGGTTCCCTCACAGTTAGTAACTTTGCACCTAACCTTCAGCAACTGAAGGTTAGACGTATAGGTGACTTATAAGTTACTTAAGTGCAGTAAAAATGGCTGTGAAATAACGTGTGCATTATTTCACGCAAGCTGCAATGGCAGGCCTGTGCCAGGGTTTGTCTGAGCTCCCTATGGATGGCAAAAGAACTGCTGCAGCCCATGTGGATCTCCTGGAACCCCAATGCCCTGCGTACCTAGGTACCATATACTAGGGACTTATAAGGGGGGTCCAGTATGCCAATTGAAATTGTTTAATGTAGTCACTGACCTACAGTGACAAATTTAAAAGCAGAGAGAGCATAAGCACTGAGGTTCTGGTTAGCAGAGCCTCAGTGACACAGTTAGGCACTACACAGGCATACATATTAGGCCACAAACTATGAGCACTGGGGTCTTCGCTAGCAGGAGCCCAGTGAGACAGGCAAAACACTCTGACATATAGGTTTTTGATCTATGAGCACTGGGGGCCTGGCTAGCAGGATCCCAGTGACACAGTAAAAACACACTGACACACACTCAGAAACAAGCCAAAAGTGGGGGGTAACCATGCTAGAAAGAGGCTACTTTCTCAAAGGGCCGATAAACAAAAACGGGTCAGGCTTACCACATTAAAAAGACCTTGGTCTCATGGTGGGATTGAGATCCTGCTCCTAGAACTTTACTACATGGCTACACATTTACAGCATCCCATCCACTAATTGGCAGACAAAAAGTCATGGGAGAGACAGCTCTTGGAGGGTACATACAGAGCCACAATACTTCTCACATTACTGATAACCAGTTCGAAGGTCCTCCCAATATACCCTACATAATCTGTTAAGTAGTTAGGATATGGGAGGCAGTGGTCAAGAGGGTGATCCAAAAGGCCCCATTCATCCCGGATCTCCCCATCTGGATACTACAACCCTTTAACTAAATAGAGTAATCCATGTCGTTACAGCATTGAAAGGCTAGGGTATGTCTGACACAAGGAGACCTCTACCCAGGAGAACACTTTATAACATATGCTGTTGCAGTAAACACATTTGACTAAGGCAATTTTTGCAATATCAGAAACATTTGGCTACATTTTCAGAGGCCCCACGTAGCTCCCTCACTCTCAATATACTACTTGGTATGGGTGGGGGCAGACGCTTAATCACACATTTATATTGGGCATTACGAGACAATCTCCTGTTACACTCTCTCTGAATTCAAGCCAAGTGGGAAGAATTACATCCAGGCCTGATGACATATAAAGAGTGGGAGCATATACATGAGGGGGTCTACACTGCCAGTACCAATGAAATATTCATACTCACACAACTGATAAAAAGTTGACAGATGATTTAAAGGCATAGGCGGCAATGCTGGCTTACCTCAAAGACTCCTTTCTCCGAGGACATCACAAATAATTCGGATACTGCGACACACACGAATGATGCTCCGTAACTGTACGCTACCCTCCGGGACATAGACTCTACCCCAATTTATGTTTATGAAATTCGTTACGCAAGAGCAAGGGGGGAGGTGGGATGGGAATTTAAACTTTTGCTATGATCTTGCTGATAAATCGAAAGAGTTAACCATATGTAGTCAGATGTATAACATCGAAAGATCAATAAAGATTATTTAAAAAAAAAAAAGAGAAAATCTCAAGCCTTTCTTGCCTTACTTGCCTTTGGAGAATCTTAGGGCCACTATATACTATATCGATCAGGAATCTGCGCTAGAGTCTGCCAGTCGGGAGCCTGTAGGGGCCTGGGCCCCAGTCCACTGCTGGTCCCCCAGGGCAGGTTGGCTGGCAACACCACAGGGGGAAGGCAGTCTTATAAGGGGACGGGGCAGTCCTCGACCAGTGCAAAATATTGGCACCTAGGTCCCCTCAACCAAGTCACTAGGACACGCTCCAAATCAAAAGGACCCCATTCTTCAACAACATGACTACAGCTAATGGAGGCCACCTTTTGGTTTCAAAACGAGGCAGTTTTCCAGTGTCAGGAATGAGGTTTTCTGTGCACTTGGGATAATGGTGCCCCATAAAACTTTGAAGTCCACAAACAGATTCAACAGATAACTAAGCAACAACATGGCAGAAAGTCAGCAGGGAAATTCACCAGAGCAATCAGCCATTCCAGTTCATCAGCTGTATCAGGCAAATCTCACACACAGTCCTGGCAACGCACGTAACTCTCATCGTAAGCAAATGCTCTGCCTCCTGCTCTCCTCAAAAGGCTTCCAAATGTCCAAAGACTGTTCATCAGATCATGTCCCTCCAAAACAGTGAGAGTAGCATGTCGCTGGGTAGAAGTCCCTGGTGCCAGCCGGAGCCGCAGACCCAAAACATCCTGTGTCCGAGGGAAAGGGGGATGCCAGGAGGAAAAGGGAGTCTGTAAATGACCATCACAGCCCCATCCAAGGCGCAAAGATATGCTCACTACCGCATCCAGCCTCCTGATTAGATCCCATAACCCGTCCAACTCGCTATCCGTGGGGGCCATAAGCCTGATCCCATTCACTGCTGCATCAAAATCAGAGGGGGGGCCATAGAGCACTTCTCCAACCCCCTCCGGTATACCATAATAAAAACAGCATTACCCGAAGAACTAGGGAGGCGCCCAAAGACCCTCAAAAAGTAACCTGAACTGAAGTTTCCAGATAAAGGGTGTAGCCAAGACACCTGCCTCCATTAGGGAGAACCTCACTGCATGCCATGTGCGGGGACTGGAAGGGCACGTGCTCTCGGAGCAGGTTGCCATCACCAGCAACCCCCAAATTGTGACACGCCCCCTTCCTTTTACATTGTTCTACGAACGTGTAGGTCAAAAGATTTCATCTGCATTGGTAAAACACACACACGATATGGAAAATAGTTGGGAAAAAGGAATAACCGCACGAAGATCAAACTGTAGACTCTCCTCTGCCATGGCGAGAGGAAAGGACCCAATGACCCACAAAATAAAACTCAGGTGATCAATAACTAATACACTCACTGCTCCCTAAAAATAGTTGACCCAACTTGACCCACCTTCAAAATAAATAAATGTACAGAACATACGTAAAAAAAGGACTCTCCCGAGATGAAATAATGATGTATGTTCTCTAAAGTTATCCTACAACCCATAGCTCTTACCCAACAGGTCTGCAACGGAGCCACAAGTTCACCACCTTTACAGCGGCCCACCACCTCTTCTGCAGAAAGTTCCGGAACCTGAACAAAACTCAAGTGTACAAGACAAAGACCACGGACTGTTTTGGACAGTTGTTTTTTTTTTTTTTACGGACATTTTTCTACAAACTCTTTTTCCAAAAGCAAAGACACCCCCTGTACTGCAGCACCTTGCCAGAGCAGAGACATCCATGATCGCCAGAAGATTGCAGTTGTTTCTCCAGGAAGCCATTGCGAAACCTGCAAAGTTCCAAAAGTTATGTATTTTTGCACCACTGTATACCTCTGATTGCTGTGAGTGTGGCTGCATTCATCCACAGCCAGAAATCTGCATGGTCACATGGAGCCTACCTCAACATTTATACAGCGCTTGCATAGGAGCCTTTACACTGAACCTAATGTATTTCACACCCACTACACAGCGCACTTGTACACAACATATGGTATCAGCACATGACCGCCGTGGGGACTCAGACATCAGCCAGATCGTGCTACGTCTGTTCACCGATACCACAATCCGTAGGCGCAGATAGGCTTTATTTATCCCAGGAGATAGCCCAGAAAAAGCATAATGTCTCATCCATCTGTACTAATGTACGTTTAGGGTCACGTTACAACCTAGTAGAGTGGCACCTCAGAGGGTGATAGCAAACGTCACTCAATATGAAGCCAATCCCACTGCAATGTACCTTTATACCTATTCAAACTGATTTAGCCAGGATGTGCAGCCAAGGCCTGTAGGGGAGGACACTGTATGGCCCGAGATGTTTCACAAAAGAGGTTCTTGGAGGGAGTAAAATCACTGCAACCGGTGCACAAACATGTCCGCTCCTGTCTCCGACTGTGGTCCCAGGGCGGCCCTTAGTGTGTCGGGGCAGTCTTCTTTAAAAACAAATTGACCTAAGACATGAAGTTCTTGTGTAGGGCCATCCACCTCAAAGATACAAGGGAAAATGAGTCTCATAATGGAGGACTGAACACCTGCATAGCTACCCCATGTCAGGAAATCTGGGATGATGAGATAGATAGGCATACGTGGTTAGAAGGGAAGGGGCAACCCGTAACTGTACAGAAAATTACTCTGTATTCCTTGTGTGTCTGACATGCACTGGGGCACTTTGGCGCTGATGAAGTTTTACTGGCTGTGTGGAGAATTCACCTATGCTCAGCTCGACCCTGGATGGCAGGGCTTATGCTCCCTCGTGACCATACACACCCTAACCCTGGTCATCCCAGTAGTTCCAACATCCGCTACAGAAGAAAACAACTCTGTTGCATCAGGCTTGAGAAAAAAGAACAGCCAATTACTTTGATTGGGCTCAGTACAAGGACACTGCGGAAGAATTTAGACTATGCACAGATGCCAAGTAAACACAGAAGGGTCCATTCCCTTCTTCACCCTACAGAAAAAAGTAAATGCCCGCTGGCTGCAAATAATGAGGTGGAAGTTGCTAAAAATGATCAACAATAATGAGCTTCGCCTAAATGCTATCGAGGAAAAGTTAAGAGCCATCCGCCTCATGGTGGTGCAACATCGTTATGTGTTGTACTTGATGACCACAATGGAGGGTGCGGTATGTACCAAGATCGGGGCATCCTGGTAATGACCTGAACAATGGGACATTAACTTTTGCAATCCAAACACTGCATTGTCTACAAGCCGACATGAAGAAGGATGGAGGAGCCCCTGAGTAGGATTGGTTATTTGATTTGTTTTAATAGCTCCCCCGGCGGGTGACCAAACTGTGCATGCCACTGAATGTGATCCTTATTCTTGTGCTGTTTTTGTGTTGTTTACTACAAGTGGGGGTTTCCTGATGTAAGTATGCAGTCCTCAAATTAGGTGAAATGCAAAAAACTAGGGAAAAAGTAATAGACACAACAGAAACATGCGAAACTGCAAATAATGTGAATATCATGATGTATGGGGTGGATAATTTAGTTGAAAATTCAACTAGAAGAGGGAATGTTAATATTGATAAAAACGATGTCAATGCATGCCATGATATGTGTACGCATAACAATTAACTTGCATCACTGTTGTCAAATGTTCCCAATATGACCTATTCATCAACCCTTGGTCAGAAATACGTGGTAAGGTAAGCCCAGCAACCTAGTTCTGAAGCAACTGATTGACAGATCAGAGGTGGGATGACATGCAGCCCGTAAACAAACGCACAAACAAGAAAAACCCAGATCAACCTCACAGGTAGGCAGCGACACCACAACAGTCCTAGGAGATTGGCCCCAAATAAAACACATTCATCCAGAGGGGAGCGCAGTCCAAAACACTGTAAAACTTAGATGCCACATGAAGTTAGGAACACTTAGGCAGTCACACAGCACACACACAGCATGCAGCATGCAGTGATCACGCGCTCCTCATGTCGGACATCTGGACATTTTACCTACTGGCCTGTATTATGTCCACGCAAGATCGAGGCCCACCTGCGCACTTTAACAGATGGTCAGATATGTGACTCCGTGTCTAGGCCTGGATTTGTTTCCCCAAATAATGTATTGAATTGTTTTATGATGCTTCGAGAAATGTATATAACGGTGCTCAGAACCCCATGTACTTTGAGACAGTCATCAGAACCCCAACTCTGAACTGCTCTCCCGGATGATGCGTTTAATTAAACCAACTGTTCCTGTTTTGCCAAACACCCCTTGTCTTTCATTTTTGAAGGTAAATCCACATTCCAGCAACGCCCCTCCCCTTTAATAAAAGACAACGGCCCGGAGGCTCTGGAGGGGGACTACACCGCCCACTCCCCCTTTAAAAAAAACAATTGTGGGGGAAGGTGTTCCAAAGTCAGGCCCTGTGGCCAACCCCCCACAGCACACGGCTCAAGGCCAAAAACCACATAAATTTACCATTTATAGTTAGCAGTGCTGGTTGAGTGTGTTACTGTTGTCACTGACAAATTCACCTAACAAGAACGTTACTTTAACCTTTGTTTTTTTCAGTGAAAAAAACAATATATTGTGTGTGTGTGTATATAAATATATATATATATATATATATATACATATATACATACATACATACATATGTGTGTAATTAATGCATAGTATTTAGGAGTGTGTGTATAATAAAGCACTTTTCCATGTTATAAGGAAAGGCACGGACTGGATAATTACTTCCTGAGTGCTGGCATTGCGTATCAGTGAGATGGGGGTACTAAACCACACAGTCTCCCTTAAGTAGGTCTTGGACTGTTGTGCTTCGCTCTACTGAGAGGATCTAGTGCTTCAAAGCACTTTGTTCCCCGGAAGGTGAACGCTGCAGACTTATTACTTACAAAGGACTCACATCCTTTGCAGTTAATAACCACAAATAGTTTTAGTATATATGAATGAAAAATCTAATAAACTATTTTATATGTATATATATATATATACATATACATATATATATATATGCGTATATATATATATATATATATATATATATATATATATATATATATATATATATATATGTATATATATATATATACCATACACACACTCCTAAATATATATAAGTATATATATATTTAGAGAAAATATTTAGGGGGTCATTACAACCTCGGCGGTCTTTTTACAAGACCGCTGAGGGACCGCCGTACGGAAGACCGCCAGTAGTGGCGGTTTGCCACTCGGCGTATTATGACTGTTGGCTGCTCTCCATCCTTTTTCCAACGGAGAGCCGCCAACAGCCATACTGGCGGGCGGCGGGGAAGTGGAGGTTGCTCCACCTTCACCGCCACGCCAACAGAACACCGCCCACCGAATCATGTCCTGTGATTCGGCGTGGCGGTGTTCTGTTGGCGGTGTGGTGTTGGCGGAGCAGCCCCCATGGCTCCCATCCCCTCCCGGAGGATCGACCGAACAGGTAAGTCGATCGTCCGTTAGGGGAGGGGGGTGGGGGGTGTTGTGTGTTGTGTGGGTGCATGGGGGTGTGCGTCTGTGTATGTAGAGGGGGTGTGTGAGTGCGTGTATGCTTGCGGGGTGTTGCGTGTATTGGTAATGAGTGCGTGTATGTCTGTGGGTATGTCTGTATGGATGTGTGCGTGTATGTTTGTATGTGGGTGTGCGTGTCTGACTGTGTGTGTGGATGTAGGCATGTATGTCGGTGTGTGTGCGTGTGTGTGTTGGTGGTGCCTGCGTGCGTGCCGTGTGTGTGAGTTCTGTGATGTTGGGGGTCGGGGTGGGGAGGGGGGTCCTGCCACCTTTGGGGGGTGGCAGGGGTGGTGGGGGGGTAGGGGAGGGAGTCGGGGTGGGGGAGACCCCTATTATTGCCAGGGAAGGAATTCCCTGGCACTGATAGTGCTTACCGCCATGGATTTCATGGCAGTTCTAACCGCAGGAAATCCACGGCGGTAAGCCGGGTCAAAATACCGCCGGCAGTATAGTGACGGCCGCCGGGCTGGAGACCCAGGTCTCCAGCCCGGCGGGCGGAACGGAGAACCGGCGGATAATAAAAAAAAAAAGACCGCCAGCCTGTTGGCGGTCTTACCGCCGCTTATCCGCCTTCCGCCAGGGTCATAATGACCCCCTTAGTGAGTAACTGCATAATATTGTGTAGTATGGTCCAATATTGCAACTAAGTGGTTCTGTTGACATCACACCCTACAAGGCAGAAGGCCGAGTGGTTTATAATAGTCATAAGAACCCACACTGTTATGTAGTTTTAAATTACATGTTCATTTTGGGGCAGATAGCATGTAAAAGCTGTTTTCTTCAAAGTGAAAGTTCAGGTAAAATTGTGCACCAGTTGGAATCTGAATGCTTCAATTCACATTTCATGGAGAAACTGGTGATAAAACAATGGATAATGGTAAGCATTAGTGGATTCAAGTGATTCTGTGACAGCAGCATTCACCACATAAATATGGATTTGTAAAATAACTTGCAGATTTCACCAAAAAAAGTTGTTCTTGTTCAAATCAAGGGAAATATTACTACCAGAAAATAAGCCACATAATTTGCCTCGTTTGACGCATAATTTAGATAACAATGTGGCATAATTTAGATGACCTTGTCATATAATTTAGATAACCTTGGCTAATAATGCTAGCGTTTCCGACAGTGGTAGAGCTCTGCAGAGTGATTTGACACCTGTCACTATAATGATAAAAGCCATATTTCATAGGGAACCAATAAATATTTCCTATATTTAAAGGTTCTCTGTGACAGATGGGTTTCATACCACTGCATTTTGGACAATGAAAGTATCCAAACTACAGATATATAGCTAGTTAGATAGATAGATAGATAGATAGATAGATAGATAGATAGATAGATAGATAGATAGATAGATAGATAGATAGATAGATAGAACCTCTGTCTGGTCTTCAACTCTTTCGCTATTCTTAAAGCGGCAATATAAAGGATTTAATAATTCAAAACATGTGAGCTGGAGGTGGGCAGGATAGACTTCAGATAGGAGTTAAGAAAGGCAATACATGCCAAGTCCCTTTACCATGGCAGGTAAAATAGAATAATGTATTTAATGGAATAAAACGTACATATAAGAAATCTGTTATACTGCCCATTCCAGCTATGATTTGATTTTATCCAATGGAAATACATTTTGGATGTATTTTGTGTTCACATACTGGGAGTTTAGAAGTATATCGTTCTGATAAGAAGTGGCTCATCAGAATGTGATAGTTAATACGTACTGTGTGAGCGACCTGTAACAAGAGGCTTTCAAAAAGAGCTAAAAATGAACTAAAATCTTTACGGTTCCTAAAGAATATGATGCTCTATTAAAAAAACATAATTCAAATTCCAGATAAAATTGTATCAATGACACTGTGGCTAAATGTAGTTTAGATTCCTTGTCTAGACTCAGGAAAAAGCATGAAAGAGCCTCTGATAACATCACCAGGCATACATTTTAGCTTCAAGGAGCTAATAGGGATTATTTTCTGACACTTTTAGGCTGGAAAACAGCAACCAAAAGTTGATCACTAGTGAAGCTGTTGGAAAGTTCTAAGGTGCGCTCCTCTTCACAAAATGTGAATGGTGTACAAAAAAAGCTCAAACACTGAAAAAGAATTTGTAGGTCTGGACCTTTTGATTTTAATATATATATTATATTACTTAGGTTACTTGTGCCTTACCCTGACAAGTATTGTGGTTGCTGCCTGACCAGGGCTCACACCCCAGTCAACATGTAAAAAAAAAAAAATATATATATATATCATTGTCACCTCCTGCTCCGTAATGGGCCACAGACCCTGCAGGGCGGCCTGGGTTACTGGGGCGAAGCATCCCACAGAAAATAACTCCCAAACACGAAAAGCCCAGGCACCAGTCCATGTTAAAATCCAAGCATTTAATAGCATTTCTGAGCAGCAAGACAAAAAATCCTGACGCGTTTCGGCAGCAGCATGCCTTGTTCACAGGTAAGTAAGAGCAGGTGTGAGTGAGCCAGTGCTTTTTAAATACACATTCATGTGACTTCAATAACAAAACTCCAACTCCCATAATGCACAGTTCAATATAAATAACTTCCTGAACTGGAGCGCTTAATTTCCATATAGCTGCAATAGCGTCATAGGCACTTCAGTTCACCATACAAATATTCTTATGTGCATTAGGTATCCATTACTTTATGGTCCACTTGCTTTTACAGTTGCTGCCTAGCATGATAACAGCAATACAAGGAATACATGAAAAGTAACAGGAGAGGCACACTGTCTCCCTCCTATCCCTTGCTCACCTCCATCACAATATATTTCTCGGATAAATGCCTTGTTGCATGAAGGTGAGCAGGTGGGGCCCCTTCCATAAAACTATCATTGTAACCTCCTGCTCCGTATGGGGCCACAGACCTTGCAGGGCGGCCTAGGTTACTGGGGCGAAGCATCCCAAAGAAAATATCTCCCAAAGACGAAAAGCCCAGGCACCAGTCCATGTTAAAATCCAAGCATTTAATAGCATTTCTGAGCAGCAAGACAAAAAATCCTGACGCATTTCGGCAACTGCATGCCTTGTTCACAGGTAAGTAAGAGCAGGTGTGAGTGAGCCAGTGCTTTTTAAATACACAGCCATGTGACTTCAATAACAAAACTCCAACTCCATAATGCACAGTTCCATATAAATAACTTCCTGAACTGGCAGCCAGGAAAGCAAAGGAAACCTCTGCTTCCAGCGGGCAAGAGCACTTTGAAAGCAGTAACTTTGCTCTGACTTGGTGGGAGATGTCAAAGCTCCTGCCAAGTCAGAGCAAACAGCTATGTCCCAGAGGTGGGCACCTTGGGACATAGCAGGAGCCGGCCATGGGGGTTGGTGGTCCCCAGGGCCATTATTGGCTCCATAAGGGAGGCAGCTTAGCCCCCTCCAATGCTTAATTAGCCAGAGGGAGGTGGTGGTCACCAGGGCCAGGTGTTTATGCTACGGATCTCCATTATTCCATTTAGCACCAGGGAGTTGGGGGTCTCCGAGGCTACTTGGGGGTCAGGCGGGCCTCCCCGCATTCATTTCACATTTAGCCCCAGAGAGGTGGCGGTCCCCGGGGCTGTGGGTGAGGCCGTACGGGCCTCCCTATTTGAAATTAATGTTTTGCTCTGGGGAGGTGGTGGTTCCCGGGGCGCAGGGGAACACGTGCCTCTCTCATATTTCCCCGTCATCGCTCCAGGGCAGGTGGCAGTCCCCATGGCTAATACAAACCCTAGGATGGATGCGGCTCAATCCCCCAATGCCTCCAGGACTTGGCTATGAGTGGGCAAAATAAAAAATAAAAAACAGGCGGGAGACTACCCTTTTTTAATATAGGAAATTACGCAGATCCACAGATTTTCATGACATATACAAAAATGCTTTTTAGCCCCAGCCGGGTCGGTGACACCTACACTGGCCCCTTTTCTATTTATTTATTTATTTATACTCTTTTGTGGGACTCAGCTGAAGCTGAGTCCCAAAATGTCTGCCAACACTACCTTTTTGAGGTGTTGGCAGCCAATCAGATATCAGCACGGGGAGAGCTGAGAATCCGCATTCCTAGATATCTATATTTTTTTAACTCGAATTCTCCAAAACTACTGAACAGATTTACACCAAATCACAAAAAGCACACTTTCTGGGCCAAGAGCGAGCTTTCTGCCAAATTTGGTGTAAATACGTTCATCGGTTCAGGTTGCAGTTGTGTTAAACATTTTAAAAAATTCCATTGACATAGAATGGGGAAAAAGTGTTTTGGGACCCCTTCCAATTTTTCTTGGCCCCTGCTTAATGGATCACCTCTAAACATTCAACTCAGCAGCTGAACCAACTGAAGTATATGTTTTAAACATTTTGTGAAGATTCATCAAACGGAGTCAAAGTTATTGGCAAAAAAAAAAAAGCTCTGTCTATGGAAAAAATGGTAAAATGGTCCTAACTATAACTACCTACTGGTGACCGCCAGCATTTAATCATATATATATATATATATATATATATATTACCAGTAGGTAGTTATAGTTAGGACCTAGGTTCAATAGTTGCCTATTATCTTTGGTACTGGTTGACGAATCTTCAAAAACGTTTCCAAAAAAGGTGCCCTCTAGAGTTTTGTAGTGCATGAAAAGTTTCTGGATGATTTGTCAAGCTGGGGCTGAGAAAAAGCAGGGGTGTCAAAAAAAGTGTGTTTCCCATCTTAAATCCCATAGAGAAGCCTGCAGCCCAAACCGCTGGACAGGATTGCACCAAATTTGGCAGAAAGGTAGCTTTTGGTTCGTAGATCACACTTTTTTGTTATTTGATGTAAATCCATTCAATAGTTTTTGAGATATTAAAGGAAATCCAAATTTGTATATCTAGAAGTGTGAATCCTTCGCACCTAGTCCCAATCTCTTGCTGAGATTTGACTGGCTGTCAACACTTAAACCAGGAAGTGTTGACAGCCATTTTGAGGGAAAAAAAATAAAAGGGGCAAGGTGGTAATACCCTAAACACCTAACCTTGGTCCAGAGGTCCTCCTTCAGCCCTGCCAGGGCAAAAAAGCATTTTTTAAAAAATTCACAGCGAAATTCGCAAGTATTCGCAAATTTCACCATGAAGTTTAAAAGAAAAAGCAAGCACGGTCTCCCATACTTGCTTTTTATTTTGCACCCAGGTGAGCCAGCTGGCTGGTACCGCGGGGGCCTTGAAGCTCCCCCCGCAGTCCCCTAATCATCAAAGCTTCATGCACATGACCAAGGCAAAGCAAGTGGGTTTGCTCTGCATTTCCACCACGAAGTTACCTATAATCCTTCATGGAGGTGTTTGCATTCTTGCTTTTTCCAAGCGCATGTAGTGTCTGTGACGAGTGGGTTATTTCTTGTCATCTGCTGCTGAGACCAGAAATCGTGTTCTAAACGACAAGTATGTAAACTTGCCTAGAACGCCCACCCGTCTGACCCCGCTCCATATACATTAGTGATAAGCAACATCTTCCCCTGCCACCCCATTTTCCCTGGAAGATGAAGAGCTTACTAAAAGCCCCCACCGCACGTTTCCCGCTGACTTTGGAGATACATTTTTAATGCAAAGGAACATGATCACTTCTCCATCAAACACAAAAGCACTTCACTGTGGGGTTGACCCTGTGGCCAAAGCCGATGCGTGGTGCAGTGTTGGGTGGTTATATTGGCTGCAGGGCCTGGCCAGGCTCTGCGGTCAACTCCCACCACGCAATGGCAAAAAGCTGCGAGTAGCACAGGATTCAGTGGTTATGAGGGGTTCTGCTTTTTCACAAGGCGCAAATCTACACACATATAGGGGGTCATTCCAACTTTGACGGGGGCGGAGGCCGCCCGCCAAAGTTCCCCCAACAGAATACCGCTATGCGGTCAGAAGACCGCCGCGGTTATTCTGTGTTTCCCGCTGGGCTGGCAGGCGACCGCCAGAAGGCCGCCCGCCAGCCCAGCGGGAAACCCCTTCCCACGAGGAAGCCGGCTCCGAATGGAGCCGGCGGAGTGGGAAGGGTGCGACGGGTGCAGTAGCACCCATCGCAAATTTCAGTGTCTGCTAAGCAGACACTGAAATTCAAAGTGGGGCCCTCTTACGGGGGCCCCTGCAGTGCCCATGCCATTGGCATGGGCACTGCATGGGCCCCCAGGGGCCCCACGACACCCCTCACCGCCATCCTGTTCCTGGCAGTCGAAACCGCCAGGAACAGGATGGCGGTGAGGGGGTCGGAATCCCCATGGCGGCGCAGCAAGCTGCGCCGCCATGGAGGATTCAGCAGGGCAGTGGAAAACCGGCGGGACACCGCCGGTTTTCCTGTTCTGACCGCGGCCATACCGCCGCGGTCAGAATGCCCTGCGGAGCACCGCCAGCCTGTTGGCGGTGCTCCCGCCGACCCCGGCCCCGGCGGTCCTTGACCGCCGGGGTCAGAATCACCCCCATAGTTTCCTTGAGCGCCAGGTACTACTAAATCAACGTGTGCTTTATGAGATAAAAAGTAATGTGCTTTTAGCCAATGTATTATTTTTAATACTGACGAACACTCAGCAGCTCCTCCCCTATTAGTAATGTTTTACAACAAAAAAATGACAACATGAAATAAGCATTTAGCCAAAAGACTGACACACAACGCTAAAACCTACTGGCTTTAGCAATGTCTATTTTATACTGGTGAGGGTCTGACAATTCCCCCAAGAATAAAGTTTTATCAAAACCATGATACCACAAGCACTGACAAAGCCAAAAATGCGAGACCTATTGGTTTTGCCACTGCTTGTCACTCCCTTCCACACCCCTCCCCTCCCCCGGCTAGAAAGAAAGCTCTGTCGGAGCCACAGGTGTAGAACAGCGAAGCGCCTAAATGTCTCCCTTCCTTTCCTGACAGGAGAGGCTCTGCCCTCACACTTTTACGTACACTTCATCAGGGGAGGGGGGGCATGCTTAGAACTC
Source organism: Pleurodeles waltl (assembly GCF_031143425.1). Taxonomy (NCBI): domain Eukaryota; kingdom Metazoa; phylum Chordata; class Amphibia; order Caudata; family Salamandridae; genus Pleurodeles; species Pleurodeles waltl. Next base: position 1,028,636,008 of record NC_090440.1, read on the forward strand.
CCAGTAAATACATGTGACTTTATGAAAGAACTGCAGATCGGAAAAGAGTAGGATACTTGCTTCTGCCACTAACACTCCTTAGGAGCAAAATGTAAAACTATTAGGGACGCACCAGACACACACACAATGTTATTTGATACACAAACAGATCCCTGAGCATCATATAAGCGGCTTAAACGCCAAGGAGAACAGTGAAAGCGCACTCAGCTAACAGAAAATAAATATCTTTGATGCATGATGTCATACACGGATATAAGGGAATGGACTATTAAGTCGATGTATACTGACATCGATCAGTGAGTGACATACGAGCTACAACACTAAGCCAAACTTTCAACCAAAGTTGCGGAAAAGGGTAGATAGAGAGCGAAATATGTGTTTTAACAACACAGGACAAAAGAAAGTTGCCGCGGGACAAAAGAAGTCGCCTTACCTCGCACTGCCAAGCCCATGCTCTGAAGTAATCAAAAAGCAAACACAGATGGTGAGAACGGCCAGTGACCCACCTGTTTCCTTCACTTGTAAGATAACTCCCTGCATCCGGGAAAGAAACTCTAACCCGCCCACGTACTGCCAGGTTTCCAAATTTCCTTGAAGCTCGCTCGTCCGACTATGACTGCGCCTCTAACATTAGCCCTCTATTGTGGCCCGGAGTTTACTATAAACGCAATGTACAATCTTAATTATATTCTAGTGAGAAGAAGCTTTATATTGAGAATACAATATTTACGCCTTTTATTACCCAAAACGTACGCATTCGTTGTTTTGGAATGAAATAAAGTCAATGAAAGCATGCAGAGAAGAGACTAAACAAAGCTATAATATGCTTCCACCATATACGTATACACACGTAGGGGTGCCGTCACCGACTTCTGCCCCATGTGGGCAAAAAAAAAGTCGATGAGTACTCCAGCCTCTACCAAATTATACCCCTAGCTTTGGCTTCATTTGGAGCAGCTTTCATTCTGGCCGGGACAACACTGTTTAAACAACTACTTGCAGGAACCTGGCATGGCAGCACAGGTGGAGTCCGGCGCATGAACCTAGCTGGGTCCTGGCTCCCGGAACAACGGTGTTAATATCCTTAATTTATGAGCTCATTATGTTTCGTTTTTAGTAAAAAGAATAAAGTGTTATTTTGTATCGCTTTTATACAAAGCGGTTTACTTAAAAGAACGTACTTGTGTGCAATTATCATCAGCACCCCATTATTATCAACTAAACTCTCAGTCAGGATTATGAAGACAATCCCCTGTATTACACATAGGATCAGGTCCTCTTGCACTGCCTGGGGGAAGCTTCAGGTCTACCACTGAAAGAGAGATAGGTGGAGAAACAAAAAGTGATTGACATTCCACAGGCCTACATGAAGGTGTTATCTAAAAATGGGAACAAAGGTTTGGCAGCATCTACTAATTCTACTTAACTGCTCATCGTGTTAAATCAAACCCAGAATTTCAGACTAGGCAGGGAAGTATTGCTTCTAAGCAGAAACATCATCTTACAAAGATCCATGATAGCAACGTTATCAAAATAATCATTTATTGAGTATACAAAAGATAACATAATTGTCATTACAAAATAAAATTGTACATGCACGTATTCTTACTGTTTTCACAATTATTTCATTACCCTATAATTAAAACACACATACCATTCTTACCTCTCACACATCCATTAAAAATCAAGCAAGATCCAAAAAACCTTTTGACACCCAGTCAGTGGATATATATATATATATATATATATATATATATATATATATATATATATATATATATCATTCTTCCATATAATTAGGGGCCTGATTGAGGGTTTGCGGATAGGGTTACTCCGTCACAAAGGTGACAGTTGTACTGTCCACTGTATTACGATTCCATTAAAGCTTACAGAGATAGTAATATGGCACATACGATATCTCTCATGTTTGTGACGGGGTAATCCTTCTGCCAAACTCTAAATCAGGCCCTAGGTCTTGGCCACAGGATCACACTGTAAGAAGGGGATGACGTATCTTCTGGTGGCTAGAATTGCTTTAATACCACCTTCTACAGGACCAGCAAATATTAAAAATATTTCTTTCCTTAGTGGATAAGCAGCTTGTAATATCAAAAAAGAGCAAAATAAATATATTGCTATACTTTCCAAGGGTCACTGAATACATAGCTTTGTAACATTACCTTCTTTTGATAAAGATTCATTTTTATTCTCATCACTCCTCTCCAACCACCATAAGTGCCTTAAAGTATGTCTGCCAGTGTTCTGCTAGATCTTTTCATGCAGTGGTGTGTCATTTGCCATGCACTCATCCTATATAGAACCACCCACAAACAGGTAAGATGTGAATCCAGTGACTGTATGGTTAGCAGACTTAAAAAATCACAACCACATTCTCTCACTGTTTCCTATTACCATACGGCCTCTACTTTTCAAGTGTGAAGCACAGTGTGATATGTATTTTGTATTCATCAGACTGTTAATTTGCCTCCCCAAAGTCTGAAAGCCGTATCCTAGACATAAAAAATAAAAGTTTCTCTAAAGTGCTATCACTGTTTTTTCTCTGTAAGTCTCATTGACTTCACTGTAAAAAGGTTTAACCTTAATTTATGTACAATTGCATTTAATAATAACAGCCATTTGCCAAGGACTCCAGTTGAGGAAAATATCACATTGAATTATTTCTTCTGATGCTGTGTGTCCCAAAACTGAAAAACAGGCACTTTTCTCAAGTTGCAAAAATATTATGTGATCGTAAAAAAACCTATAAATAGGACCAGATTAGACAAACAAAAAGTGAGCCCAAAACATCTTCTTTATATGGCTGAGGTGTTTTCGGACACGATCTCTGTATATACTACCACTTTCTCAGGCTACAAATTCAACAAAAGGAACAAGTCTATCAAACATTAAAATATCCAACAGAACATATATAAATGTCTACTCAGTTATCACTATGCAATCGATTTTCTGAAAACTCAAACAATATTTCCACCTCTATATATGGACAAACACACATATGACTTCTATATTGTGTACCCCAAAAGAACCGTGGACATCCGAAAATAAATATAGGGTCTTAAATACTATATTCATGTGATTCATAACTTTGAAAGTACAATAGCTACAAGTAAACATTTACTGAAAAGACCCACTAAACAGGGCTCTAAACTACTTCGTACTGGCAAAGAGAAGAAAAACAGGGCAAAATATGTCATGGGGGCCTTCTTTAAATATATCAATGCGTCCCAACTAATTAGACATTAATTACCAACCAACATTCAATTTCAAAGAAAAAAGGAAAAAGACTTGCCTGACAGAAAAAGGAATACAGCTCTTTTCTGTTATTCAATATAGTGAGTTCACTGAGGCTGGTATACATTAATGTATTTCTATGCACTGGCCAATATTAAATAACCCCCTTCAAGTTCACATACATTTATATTTTAATTATCATCAATGTTATGCTCAAAAAGATATGGTCACTGTTAGACCTGACAGCCTTAGGGTGGTCACCCCTATCTTTTTGCCTGCCTCCCTCCACTTTTTGGACACTGTTTTTGCTGGTCTTTAGACTCTGCGCACTTTACCCCTGCTAACCAGTGCTAAAGTGCATATGCTCCCTCCCTTTAAACATGGTAACATTGGATCATACCCAATTGTACTATTTGATTTACTTATAAGTCCCTAGTAGAGTGCACTATGTGTGCCCAGGGCCTATAGATTAAATGCTTCTAGTGGGCCTGCAGCACTGACTGTGCCACCCACTTAAGTAGCCCCTTAAATTTGTCTCAGGCCTGCCATTGCAAGGCCTGTGTGTGCAGTTTCACTGTCAATTCGACTTGGCATCTAAAAGTACTTGTCAAGCTTAAAACTCCCCTTTTCCTACACATAAGACACCCCCAAGGTATGCCCTAGGTAACCCATAGGGCAGGGTGCTGTGTAGGCAAAATGCAGGACATGTACCTATGTAGTTTACATGTCCTGGTACTGTAAAGCTCCTAAATTCGTTTTTACACTGCTGTGAGACCTGCTCCCTTTATAGGCTAACATTGAGGCTGCTCTCATACATTGTTTGAGTGGTAGCTGTTGATCTGAAAGGATTAGGAAGGTCATATTTAGCATGGCCAGAATGGTGATATAAAATTCTGCTGACTGGTGAAGTTGGATTTAATATTACTATTTTAGAAATGCCACTTTTAGAAACTGAGCATTTCTCTGCACTTAAATCTTTCTGTGCCTTACAATCCACGTCTGGCTGGGTTTAGTTGACAGCTCCTTGTGCATTCACTCAGACACACCCCAAACACAGGATACTCATCCACACTTGCATACATCTGCATTTTGAATGGGCTGGGAGGGTGGAGGGCCTGCTCTCACACAAAGGACTGCCACACCCCCTACTGGGACCCTGGCAGACAGGACTGAACTGAAAGGGGACCTGGTGCACTTCTAAGCCACTCTTTGAAGTCTCCCCCACTTCAAAGGCACATTTGGGTATATAAACAGGGCCTCTGCCCCTTCCAACTCAGACACGTATTGGAGAAGAAAACTGGAACCAGAACCTGCATCCTGCCAAGAAGAACTGCCTGGCTGCCCAAAGGACTCATCTGACTGCTTTCTGTGAAGGGCTGCTGCCTTGCTGTTGGCCTGCTGCCTTGCTGCTCTCTGGCTGTGGTGAAGAAGTGCTTTCCAAGGGATTGGATAGAGCTTGCCTCCTGTTCCCTGAAGTCTCGGGACCAAAAAGACTTCACTCTTGCAAGTGGACTGCTTGTACGGTAAAAATACGACGCATAGCGTGCTAAAACCGACGCACAGCCTGCCCCGCTGTAAGAAATTCACTGCACGCCGAACCAGAACAACGCAGCGCGACTTCGCAAGGAGAAGATCGATGTGGTGCCTGCGTTGCGAACGGAACTTCGACACACGGCCCACCGGATCGACGCAGAGCCAACCTGGGACGACGCAGCCCGACTTCCAGAGGGGAAATCGATGCAGGGGCTGCCGTGCTGGAGAAAATTCCTCGTAACACTCACCGGATCGACGCAGCGCTTGTGACTTTGCTCTGCAAGCCCAGGATTCCACGCAAAGACCCCAGGGCATCTGAAAACCCCCCAACCCGAAGAGGATCCACGACTGAGCACCGGAAATCGGCGCACAGCCGTCCCTGCGTGAAAACTAAATGACGCATCGCTGTGTGCAGCCTGAGAAATCGACGCACACCCCTTTGTTTCCACGCTTCTCCTCCTCTGTTGTCCTTTGCGGAGATTTTTCATGCGAACCCTGGTACTTTGTGATTGAAAGAGATCTTTGTTTGCTTTAAAAAGACTTGAGACACTTTATATCACTTTTCAGTGATATCTCTACATTTACTTATTGCATCTTTGATCGTTTTGACCTGCAAATATCCAGATAAATATTATATATTTTTCTAAACACTGTGTGGTGTATTTTGTGATACTATATGGTGTTATTGTATGATTTATTGCACAAATACTTTACACATTGCCTTCTAAGTTAAGCCTGACTGCTCAGTGCCAAGCTACCACAGGGTGGGCACAGGATAATTGGATTGTGTGTGACTTACCCTGACTAGACTGAGGGTCCTTGCTTGAACAGGGGGTAACCTGACTGCCAACCAAATACCCCATTTCTAACAGTCACAATATATCTTAATTTTACAATTAGTCAGGAATCTTTCCAGGAATATTGGATTTCAAAAGAACTACTATGCTTTGATAGTAACAATTTTATTAAAATCAATATTCACTCTAAGAAAAATGTCGAATTTAAACTTGAAGTTTCAATTTTATAAGCAAATCTCAGTAGTGTTTTCAGGACATTAAAATATTTCAGATGCAAGCTACTTCACCTTTTTCCCCCAACAGACACATTTCTGACATGGTGGCTCAAACAAACATCTTGCAGTTAAAAAAATAATTTATGAATGGCTTGTTACAGGTGTTCCCAATGTTTTCTGGTATCTGGTTAAAAAGAATCCACATCTGCTTCTCACCTCAGTTCGAATCAATTCAGCTAAACATTTGTCCCCACATTCCAAAAATGGTGAAGGTTATTTTTTCTAGTTCATTGCAACATCAAGGTACAGCAAAAAAAAATTATATATGGCTAGCACTCTTCTCAAGCAAACGTCTTTGCTGATACACAGATGAACGTTAATTAATTTAGGGTTGCTATGATCTAGATGCAGTAAATATATTGTCACGCCATGCAGTAAATGGGGAGCTCTAATTATCATAACACCTCATCAAATTAACAGCGGAGTATATTTATTATCATTAGAGTAGCATAAAACTAGTTGTTAAAATCATTTAAAAATGTACCTTACATAAAAGGGTCAATTACTTCCTTCACTGCAGGGACACAAGTCCAGTCAAGATCGTCCATACACAAGTTTAATCATGCGCCGACCTTAGGCACCAGGTTTAGGCACAAATGACACTACATGTACCTTTCTTACTTCACATTCCACAGAATCCTTATATACCCACTCAAAGATAACACAGGAAACATACTAGTATAACTCATCCCTTTCTTTTTGAAACAACCGAACATGCAACAGCATTCTTCTCTCCTGTCCAACAACCAAAGAGAAGCATAGAACCCACGCCAATCAGAATAATACTTTCACACAACTCTCCACTACTGGACACGATTACCCCAAACCAACACACTTGCTCGCACTTAAACCAAACGAGTTTGTTCAAAGGCAATAGTGTAAAATATCTATTACTACGCTAATAGTTCCCCCCTTTAATAACAGCAGGACAAGTGAAATCCCTTCAAGCTCTTACAAACTCTACAGACTTAATTGCACTTTCCAATACCACACACTGCATGGCACCTCAAACCCCAAGCTCATTCCCTTTATTTCAGGGGTCTCCCACACACTTAATCATACCAACTCAAAACATGGTATCTCGGATTCAAAAATGTATCACAACTAATCAGCCTCAAGGGTAACAAATTACCCTATCATTTCACACAGTCTCTCACTTAGTTCAGTATCAGAGGGTGCTGTTTGAGCACTTGCATCAGCTGGATTCACTTGCAAAATCATGGCACCTGAAAGCGCAATTTCTACCCCTAACATCTGGCAGAGCGTCGTTCTCCCTCCCAGAGGCAAGCTCTTCCAGGAGCACAAAGGCAAATAGCATTGAGGACAAAGATAGCACTTTCTAATATACAGTACAAGCACTTGTCCTCAGAATCTACCTTTTCATCCAGCAACTGCCAGCACCAGTTGAGCACAACACTGTCCATAGCATTATCAGACATCCACTGAGAAATAACATGGTTTCTCCTGCACCCCTCAGCAATCACATGGTTTTTTTATGGACACCCAATCAACTGCTAAGGAGAAAACTACAAATGTATCTGGTTCTGGCTATTATTACCAATTATAACATCCAGCTTTAGTATGGACTCCATGCTGCAGTTCCACTGTTTCTAAGCACTGTAAATAATAGCAATGCACATTATCAAGTTTACCGGTGTGTACTTTGTGTCCACTTTTATTTCTCCAGTGGGATTTCTTAGTTTTCTCCCAGTAGTGATATATGGCTTAATATTCTAAAAGTCATGTATCACAACAGGATACTATGGAAACCATTTAATGACGGCTTTTCAAGTGGTCCCGTGTATTCTGACACTAGAAAATTGGTAAAAATCGAACTTTAGAGTATAAAAGGCTTTTTCAAATGCACTTACGTTAATAATCGTTATATTTAAGGGTATATAGATACACAAGAACCTTGAGACTGCTGACCTGAGATCCCTGTGGTATTCTTGAAACTCGAGAGAAACACGGCACGTGGCTCGGCGGATGGGCAGACAGGTGGAGGAAGGAGACTGTACCTAACGTACTTGGTTGGCTGGTGCAGTGCCTGCTTCCGCGCAGCCAGGCGCGCGGGCGCTACCAGGGTTCGCCTTATACGTCAGTCGCGCCCAGTTGCTTGAAGACACCGGGCAGGGGCAGTGTGAGGGTTCTGCTGCTCTGCGCTGCGTCAGCTCCATGACCCGGGGGAGGAGGAGTGCGCATAGTACCACGTGAGTTGGCGGAAGATCCCGCCTTCGCAAACAGACCTGGGCACAAGCTCTTTTGCTTCAAGAATTGTGGAGGAAGAACGAGCATAACCAGTGCATTAAGACTAGCTGTGGAGAAAGAACAAGTGTAACCAGTGCATCACGACTAGCTGTGGAATGTGCACGGATAGAGTACCTGACTGCGACAATAGCAGAGAATGCGCACTAAAAGCGACTCGTCCAGCAGGAATAACCAGGAGCGTGGCTGTCAATTTACCTAAATCATGATGCTAGTTTTAAGCAGTCTCTCTTTTTAGCCAACAGCATTTTTAAATCATTGGAACGTAAAAAGCACACGAGAACTTAACAGATGTTTCGGATGAGAGTAATGTTATGCGATCATAGTATCGAAGAATAAGGGCACAAGTCCTAAAAAAGAAGTAGGGACTCTAAGTTAGGCAGCATGCGAGTGACATCTTGGTGCTGATACATTGACCCATGACGTCACGGCGCATGACATCTCACGGGCTTCACAGGAGTGAATTACCTCACAATTTATATAATCTTTTAATAATAATAATACCTCACATATGTTTACCAGTTCTATAGAGCAGTGGTTCCCAACCTTTTGACTTCTGTGGACCCCCACTTTATAATTACTGGAACCCGGGGACCCCCTCTGAATCTTTATTGAAACCTGGGGACCCCCCACTGAGTCATTACTGAAAGCTAGGAACCTAATCTGTTAATATTATTTAATTTTCTGAGCAGTCGCGGTCCCCCTGAGGAGGCTTTGCGGACCCCAAGGGGTCCCCGGACCACAGGTTGGGAACCACTGCTATAGAGCATTGACAAACTCAACAAATGAGATTTTGTGTCGAGTTGTGCCAAAAAGATGCATCTCCACTAAAAATTTATATTTTTTAACCTTGGCACAAAGAAATTGGCAACAAGGAGAAACATGGCAGTAGATCTGTTCTGCTTAATTGTTTGCAAAGTATGCATTTTAGAATATCTTATGGGCTAAAGGCACCTGCTGCAGATATCTTTGTGTACCCAGTAAGTCGCAGGGAATAACAATAGTAAAGTAAATCTGAAGGTTAATGCATTTGGTGGAGAGATCTATGTTGTGTTTAGTCCCAGTTTTGAATCAAGGTAGCATCAAGGGTTAATGTGCCACCTACTAAGTACATCATTTAACATGCAGATGACAGATTCTTATTTTATTTTATGTGAATAGGTAAGTGAGTTACTGCTTTTAACACAGAGATCCCTTTGTTACTTTCAGTTCATAAATTGTAAACCTTCTAATATTGCACAGTAGGCTATAAAGGAAATGTGACTCCTACATCTCGTATCCCTCAATGTCTTATGTAACATATCTTGTACATTGATTTAAACATTTACATGATTTATTGTCAATGTATAATGTTTACATGTGATGTTAAGCGCACTGATACCCTGCATTGGGATGAGTAGTGCTACAAAAAATATAAATTGTGGTATTTAAATTCTTATTTGTGTGAATACTGGGACAGACCAACACATCTAACATTCTCACAGAGCATCTTATGTAAAGGGACTGAAAAAAGTCAAAGCATGCCTCTCTTAAGTACCTGTGAAGTGATAACAAGCTGTGTGCCTTTGTTTCCACTCTCTTGCATTTGAATCTAAGTGTGAGGCAGCAGACCACTCCCAGCCATGATACAGAAACAAAAGAAGGCCTATTGGCCCATTAACTTTGTCCTTTATCTTTGAGCTAGCTGGAGCTAAAAATGAAAAAGCCCCCTCCATGCCTGCAGATTGCTGCTGGGAGTGGACAGTAGACATCCTGCACGCACTGCTGAACATGTCCAGGTATCTGAAAATTACACTGGGGCAAGTTCAGCATATTTCAGTGAGCCCAACTTCTTGGGAGGGTGAACAGCATTTACCATGTGAAAATAAGTGGGGGGGGGGAGGGGATAAGACACCATAAGACACCATCTACCCATGTGTACACCCAACTTGTGCCCCATGAAATACTAACTCATCAAGCATGAATAGTCAAGAAATAGGTCATTAAAGAAGGACTACAATTTTAAGTTGAGGAACAGATTTGAAAAAAATGTATCAATAGGGCTAAAATTCGTCCATAAATGTGACTTAAAAAAAAAATCAAGCCAGGAATGGAGAAGGACGCACAGCACTTCTGTTTTTCTTCGGCCTAGCAGTAGATCATAGAAGACTTTATCTGCTTAGCAGTGTGATCCAGGGCCCTAAGGACAAACAGCAGTGATGGCAGTGGCACGTCGGGGCTTCTAGACCCTGCAGGTACACACCACCAACCTTGAACCCTGTCAGTCGTGCAGTGCTGGTGGCAGTGGCCGCCATCTGATCTGGACACAGAGGGACTGGGTCCTACCCCATCCTGCTCTGACCTGGCCTGCACAGCTGTAGAGACTTCTTGTGCCCAGGTAGGGGAATCAGCAGCAGCAGCTCAGTGGCAGAGGTGAAGGAAGAAGGCTAGGTAGGCAGAAAGCATGTGTGGAAGAACCTTTATTATTGTGTTTGCTCTCGTACTTGTCCCATACAGAATGCCACAACAGACAAAGACCATACCTTAAGCACTCAACATTCTAGATGGGTGGCACAGCACTACCTAGCGGGAGGGAATGAAAGGAACGAAAGGTGGGGAGGGAGGAAGGGACAAAAGAAAATGGGAAATATCTTTTGAACATAACAATGCAATATTTATAACAACCTTCCCTTCTTTTAACAAAAATAGACACATCTGATCATCATGCAACACTTACTACTTCATGGCTGGAATCATCATTGCAACTTATTAGATCTGCCCTTGCTTCTCCCACTTGTGGAGCAGCTGTACTGGTGTTAGAATCAGGTAAGGCAAATATCCCAATTCGTACAATCCAAGGCCCCTTCCCCATAAATAACAATTTGGGTTTTTTTGTGGTCGAATTCTGTACCATTATCACATGGTGGAGAAAATGTGTCCACATTGTCCTTTCTATATTTGAACACCCTCCTGAAACTTCAGCATTTACCATCTTGGGTAATGACACTTCCCTTGTTAACTTTAACTACTTTGACTGGTTTAGAAAACTCCTTCACATATCAGTTGAACCGTTTTACAAATCTATTACATTGGGGGGTGTACAGAGCTGTTTTAATAGGTTCTATGCTAGGTGTGCATAAGAATTGGGCCATTTTCCTTAGATAAAAGCTGCACACCATTGTCCATGACAAATTTTTCATGAAAACCTTCTATACTGAAAACTTCCATTAAAAAGTCAACCATCACACATGTTATCTAATTTTCAGTAAACATCACTTTGGACCACTTAGAGTTGTAGATTATCAGTACAATAGCAAATTGAAAATTTTATGATAGATTCATAAATGGACCTAATATGTCCAACCCCACTTTTTGCCATTGAAACTCTGGCCACTAGGTGATAAGCGTGAGTTTCACAATTGTTGTCCACAGCCATACATACTTCATGCTTTTGGACTACACAGTCTGCATCCACATCCATTCCAGGCCACCAATAGTAACTATGTATATTGACTTTTCAAAGCAGACATACCCATATGCCCCTTAAGGCACAAACGTAAGCTATTACGCAGCCCTGCAGGGGGAACACACTTGTTATTGCGAAACAAAAACATCCCCCTTGCTGACAACTCAGTTGCCACCTTCTAAAAATGAATGAAGTGATCTGATAACATTTTCACTTTTGGCCTACCTTTCGACTACATATTTATTGACCCACTTCAATTCACTATCCATGTCATACTCCATAGTCCATAGAAGGTCATCATTGACTTCTTCCCCTACCACACACACCTTGCCAACACTCACTACCACATCAACTGTATTCTTGCAGTTTGGAGCACAGTCTTGCTATACAAGAAGTGGAATTCCAACTCCCTCTTAGAGACAAAGTAGGTATTAAGGGTTTGTGATCAGTATGAATGGAAAATCTATTTCCCCATATGAAGTGTCTGAAGTGATTTGTGGGCCGCACACAAGCTAAAAGTTCCAGTTTAATAACAGAATATTTACATTCACTCTCATTTAATGTCTTAGATGCGTTGGCCACCACCTATTCAGAACTTCCAAACGTTTGCAAAAGCACTGCACCCAGACCATACGAGCTCCTACCAATAGACATAATGCATTTTCTTCCATCAGAAAACGGTTGGAGTGCAGGAGCAATTATGATTTGCGCTTTGACAAATTCAAAAGTCTTCTGTTGCTTCAGTCCCTAAACAAATTCAAAACTTTTTTATATCAATTTTGTTAGGGGTTCAATCACAGTTACAAATTTCTTTACAAATCTAAATAGTACTTGCATAATCAAATGAATGACATCAATTTCTCCTTTTCATCTTGTGCATGTGCTTTCCCAATGGCATTTACAGGACTTTACTTGGGAACCACCGCTTACGCAGCAATTGTGTGTCCAAGGTAATCCACAAAGGACTCAAAGAGTTTACATTTCTCTGTGCACAAGACTAGTCTCTTATCAGACAGATTCTTTGAAATTTCCAATAGAACCTTATAATGTTCATCTTTGGTTTTAGGAAACACCAGGATATCATCTTGAAAACTTGACTCCCCTAGTCTCTGAACACATAGAACATTGTTCTTTCTTTGAAATACTGAAGATTGGACGGCAGCCTAAACAGCGTCATTCTCAATTGAAAAACCCTGCCTGATGTAACAAAAGCTGTTAGAGATCTAGATACCTTTGACAACTCTATCTGGTGATAAGGGTTAGGAAGATCAAGCGTGGAAAAAATGGTGACACAATCAAACTTAGCAAGCAGGTAATTTATTTTAGGGGATGTCATCCACAATGATGTTACTGTTGAGTGGTCTCAGATCAATATATAGTCTGTGATTTCCATTGCTTTTTTTGCTAGAACTATCGAGATATCCACTCTGATGATTCTGTCTCCTTAATGACAACATCTTTTATAATTTGATCCAGGAGTTCCTGCACTTCTTTCCACACAATGACTGGCACCCCTCTCCTTTTTTGTTTGATATGTTCAGTCCCCTGTTTGAGTTTTATTTTATGTTGAAATCCTTGCACCTTTCCTAATTTTTCACTGAAAATGTCAGGGAAAGACATTGTGATCCAGTTCTAGACATTCATTTCATTTACTACTAAAACTGGGTCTTTGGCACTAGGATCAAGTTTAATGTTTAGTCTCTTATGATCTTTCCAACCCAAAACATTTCCCCTTTTTTGTACCACGTACATTTTCAAGCAAGAACATATACCTTTGGATTTCAAGTTAGCAACAAAATGGCCACAGAAATTAATTTGACGCACATCAAATGTAACTGTATTGCTGTTTAAGGGTAGTAGTTGTTTTACTTTGTTACCAAGTTTCATATTTAAATAAGGCTCAGAGATAATTGGGAATGGAGAACCGGAGATAGCCATTACAGATAACTCCCTATTATGCACCAGTATTTTACACATGGGTAGATTCAACGTTTCATCTGTTCCTTTTCTACACTCAATTTCACGATCTGCACTAAGTTGTTCTTCATTAATGTATCATCTGTGCCACCTACATTTTCATGTGAATTATCCTCCACTTGGGCAACACATTGAAGGCCTTGCTTCTTCTTTTCCCTGCACATTTTACCAAAATTGCCTTTTTTCCTGAAAATTTTGCACTCCTTATTTATTGCTGGGCAATTCCTTGAATGCACTAAGTGAGATAGATCACCACATTGTTTTGTGGGCTTTTCGCCCAACATTCAATTCTTAATTTTTTCCCCAGAACGACTTTTATTTATCTCCTTCAACCAACTCAAAGATTGTTCAATTGTTTTGGCTGTGCTGACCACTTCATCCATAGTGGGATCTCATATTACCCACAACCTCTCCTGAATACCTTTATTGTTTGTGTTGATCGTGAGTTGATCGCGTATCGTCTCATTGGTGTTGGTTCCAATGTTGCAAGTATTTGATAAGCACCTTAGTTCAGTTAGAAATTCATCAATGGTCTCACCTTCCTTTAGTCTCCTAGTATAAAGGTGGTACCTCTCTATGATTGTGTTAATGGTGGGTTTAAAATTAAAACAGCTAACTTTAGCATGGCTTCTTCAAACACATCCACTTTGTCTTCACCTTCTGAGGATTGAATCTTAGTAAAACTCTCCTGCCTTACTGAACCTAGGTAATGTAGCAAAGTACTTTCCCGTTCAGCTGGCATTTTGATACCATAAATTGCCATCAAATATGTGGCTCATTTTTGGAGTGTAGGAATTTGGTAGGAGGATCAAACTGCATCATAGCTCTATTAATAAAACTTTAGTAATGTTAATCACTATGTATTATATTCTTCTTAAAAGATGGCAGTCAGCAATAATTTGAATAATGTTCACAAACTATACAAATGTCTTATGAATAATATTGCTGATGTTTAACATAATTGCCCAAAGCCAGATTTCCTGGTGTCTAAATCTAGAGCAGTAAATCGGTACACAAATAGCTCTAAATCACTCTGAAATGCATATACTCATTTGAATTAATGGGACTCTGGAATTGTGGTTTGCTTGAAAATGAGACTTGCACGGTCATAACTCCTTAACACTTCAAGGGGACCACAGCACCCAGGTTCCTTTAAGTAAGGTGTACCTTGTATTCGACAGCAACGACCATGCTAGGAAATCCCCAGCAGCTCAAGCTTGTAGACCAGAGAGGGCTCCCAGAGCATGAATTATCTTAGGCAACCACACCCCTCTTTTAGACGTGGCTGCCATTCTTCAGTACAGCTAGGGCCTGCAGGTAGGGATGCATCTAATCAGATGCAGATCTGCGGGACCTCCTAAAAAGAGACACCCTTCTCCTCCACAGGAGGTCCTATGTGGGCCCTGTAGGGTGGCCTAAAGGTTTGGGGCCCAGAGATGTTCCTCATGAACTGTGTCTTCTTCTTGCCTTGAGTTTCAGACAGCAACCCCCCTTGTTCTGGGGTTCTAAGAAGTGTTATCTGTTTTTGTAATGGGTGCATAACACCCAGGAGGGTATTCTGGCCCAAAGAGAAGGCACCAATAGAATTTTTTTATATGTAAAATGCACAGTGGATCTACATGGGCCCGGATGAATTAATTAACCCGATCATCCTCTTGCCCCAACTCATAAGCATGTATAATTCATTCCCATGTAACACGCCAAGAACTCTTGGCTGGAGGGGTACTTTGTTGGAGGTGAGCACTTGAACTGGGGCTAGGAACAAATCCTCCCAATATATGACATAGGAACCATTTTACTCTGCAGCTCTTGAAACAATGATCAGGTACCCTCCAAATGGGACTAAGCAGCAGAACTTTATTGCTGGAGCAGGAAGGTGCTTGCCGTATCAATAACCGTTTTGTGGACTCCTTCCCTGACGCAAGCGCTCAACAGGGATCAGAGCAGTGCTACTGTATGCTGTAGGGTGACCATATCCATTCCTCTCCAACTAACCATATTTCTACCTTTCTAAAGCATGATATAACTTGAGGAAAAGGGAAGAGAAAAAGAACATTGAGAAAGAAAGAGGCTTACTCTGACTTGATCAAAAAATCATCTCAGATAAAGATTTTTGTGTGTAAATATGGCAAACCCTAGCTATGGGGGGAGGGCAAGACAGTGTTAAATCTTTTCTATACCTTGAGAATGAGAGTTAAGCCTCCCACTGAAAGGTTGGAAGAGCTAATGTTAAGAATTATTTTATTTGTTATTTTTTTTACTTTCCACATCCAGATATGGGGGGGGGTCTCTCAACCAGGTCTCTTGGCAACAAATGACTTGCAAGCGGCTCACTAAGTCAGTCCAACCAGAGGACTCCAGTTTCGTGAGCAATCCTGCGACATTCCACAACATTAAATCAAAGGATCCCTCTCAGAGGGTATCATTTACTAGTGGCTGGAAGGGTAGGGTTTCCTGCAATTTGCCCCTCCCAAAAACTATGTAGAGTGACCATCTTAAAGACCTTGGTGCTCCTCAGGGCAGGGTAGTCAATCTAGCTGCTCCAAAGGGGCCAGAGGCAAGAATCTAGAAAAAGTGGGAACTGTAATATTCAGGCGATTTTCTGTAATTTCCTGGTGTGGTCCCTGATATATTTGATTTCTTGCAATCATGAAATAATCAGACCCTTGGGATGTTGGGGGCCAGCGGGAAGAAACAAGATTTCAGCCAGTTTATACAGAAGCTGGAGGCTGCTGCAAATCAGTGAGAAGCTGTGTTATTTCAACTGTGGAACCCTGAAAGTTCTTGAGATAAAGGAGAAGATCACCTGCATATAGGAAAACTGCATGGATGCCATCTGGAAGCAGGATTCACCATGCTCCGAACCTCCAGCAAGAAGACAAATCACCTATGGCTCCATGGCCACGGAGAAGAGCAGGCAGGACAGCGGGCAACCCTGTAGAATACTAGATAAACTTTTACCCAATATTTTGTAGTCAGAAATTAGGACAGCTATGGGCCTATTGGAGGATGGGTCATTCAGGAGGTGCCGCAGTTTGAGAAAGGGCACTAGAACAGGTACACTCAGTGATGGGCAGGCCACCAGAATACAAGTTTATCCTGACTTCTCCCGCGAAGTATAAAAGCGGTGCACTACCTTAAATGAAGCTAAAAAGCATCTCTACCAAATGGGGGTGAAATACGGCGTGTTGTTGCCAGCACGCTTTCAAGTGGTGACTGCTGAGGGAGTCCTCTTTTTCCATTCTCCACAAGAGGTCTGGAACTGGATTGACAGACACCCACAGCCTGGACCTAGCGGCACACAGAGGGAGCAGCATCCCTCGGAGGAAGAGGAGAGCCCATCTGCGCAGTGAAATTCCCTTATATCGGGAGGAATCCCAAAATTAAAAGAGGCATTTGAAGCAGTGGTACACATGATCCCCACCTGCGGTGAGCGGTGCTCGCATGGAAGACTCGGAGTGGACTCAGCCTCTAGTAGGTCGAACACATCCAGCACAGTGCTCCCTGATGTCACTCCTGGACCCATGGATCTCATCATATAAAGGCATGGCACAGTGCTGGCTGTTGACCGGTACCAGCTAAGAGACACAGCAGACAGTGCCTGGCCTTCCCCTAGGATGGAAGATCTATGGCGAACATTTTCTACGGATGCACGACATTGTCTGTTATTTGATCCTGGTTGGGGCCTGGATAAAGGGGGCCCGAGCTGGAGTTTCTGGCTTGTTTCCCCATGTATGTTTTGTGGGATAGTCCATGTTTTTTGGTTGGGACTGAACCAGTTTGAACAGGGGGCTTTGCTCGATTTGTCTTGGGGAGGAAATGTTTGTTGAAGTATTGAGAGTTTTTTTGTTTGGAGTTCCAATGATTGCATTGATATGTACCACAAACTGACACACTGGGAGCTCCGGGGTACACGAGCTGGGGTGGGAGACAGGGCATTAGTGCATCCAGATCATCGATAACTAGAATGGCTTCGCAATCGAGCTATAAACCGATGTCCTTGAACATCATAGGCATGCAAGCTATCTCAAAGAGATACAAAATCTTCATATCTAAACATGTGGGGCATACACATAGCATTACTCCAGGAAACCCATCTTACTGCCCAGGAAGGAGCGGCGCTGCAGCGTATATGGCGAGGCCAGCCATATTACATGAGTTACTCTGCCTTTGCTGGGGGGGGGTCCTCATCTGGGTGAGAGAGAGGGTCCCTTTCCAATATATAGTGCATGTAGCGGATCCTGCGGGGAGATATGTAGTGGTGAGTGGGAGGCTAGTGGGCAGGGGGCCTGTAACTAGTTAACATTTATACTCCAAACGTGGATCAGGGCTCCTTCACTACGAATCTGCAGTGGCACTTGGCGCACTATTTAATGCAGGCTACAGCGATTGGGGGGTGGCTTCAACTGCGTGGCGGATGTAGGGTTGGACAGATCACACCCCCTGCTGAAGGACGCACCAGCAAGGGGATTGGCCCACACATACATAGATGGGCGTGGGGTTTGGTAGACTTGTGGCGATTCACGCATTCCTAAATGAAAAGAGGTGAGCATTTGAAGCAGATGAGGAGATTATTCCTATTTCTCCAGTTTGTATAATCTGCTCATGTGGCTTGATACCTTTCTGTGCTCCACTGATGTGCTTAGCACGGTGATGAATGTAGAATATTTGGCCCGTACTTTCTCAGACCATAACCTGATTTACCTGACTGTCACCACCCTAGGCCGAGGATTCCCACCTGGAGGCTAACACCAGTAATGGTAGAAGATCAAGTTGTTAGGGAGGAAATAAGGCAGAACGTAGATGGTTATTTTAAGGCCAATAAAGGAACAGCTTCGAACAGGCGGGGTGGGGAGCATTTAAAGTAATGTTAAGGGGCCGATGTTGGACAAAGGGAATTGGAGTGAGAAGGACCTTAGTGAAGGAGGTACAGGATGCTGAGGAGGAACTGCACATATTCAGCAGCTGAGGCCGGAAAACCCTGCCCGGCAAAAGCCCCTGCTAGATAAGAAGGAGGAAGTAGCGGCTAAGGTAGAGAGGCTCTGCTGCTTTGATTATAGGGAATATATGGCGCGCACGCATGTTGAGAGGGACAAGGCAGGAACTTTGCTAGCTTGGCTGGCCAACCCCACAAGGAGTGGGACTCCAATTTTGAAACCGGAAACAGATGAGAGGGGGCAATAATTTAGGCAAGAGGGGATTAATGACTACTTCCTTCAGCACTATACACAGCTTCCACGAGCACGTGCACCTTAGAGGCGAAAGCAGTGAGGGCGTATCTGGACCCACAAGAGTTACCGCAACTTACTTATGAGGATTCAGAGGCCCTGGGGGAGGCTATTATCCAAAAGAGATTAAAGCAGAAATAAAGAGCATGGCACTTGGGAAACCCCCGGTGACAGGTGGGTTTCCAGCAGAATGGTAGATGAGTTATGCAGACCAATTAGCACCTAGCACTACGAAACACTATATAATGAAGCCTGGGCAATAGGCCGCCTGCCTGATACTACTGTGGAAGCACTGATAGTGCAGTTATTGAAGCCCAATAAACCCCCTGGGACTTTAGGGCCTACCGTACCCTTTCAATGCTTAATGTTGACTATAAAATTCTCAGTAAAATACTGGCCCCATGCCTGATCCCCCACATGCCCCAGCTTGTGCACCCAGATCAGGCTGGGTTTATCCCGGGACGTAATACGTCCCTCAATATTCTACGCCTCCTCTCCATTCTGGAACATGGTGCCCTGACCCAAAAAAGGCAGTGGTCATGGCTGTTGACATAGAAAACACATTCAGTAGTCTAGAGTGGGAATACCTGTATGAGGTAATGTCGCAAATGCAGCTGGGGGCATCTTCTTGGCCTGGACTAGGCTTATATGTACTGGCCCAATTGCGCAGGTTCAGATGAGTAAGGAGATATCACATAGTTACAGGGTGGAGAAGGGGACACAGCAGGGGTCTATCTGCCCCCCCTGCTTTTTGCTCTGGCTGTGGAGGCACTGGCTGCCCAGGCTCACCTGGGACGACAAGCTTCTATTTCTGCAAGATACTGCAGACGAGCTAGGTCTATTGTGGGCAACTATTGGTTCTTAAAATGAACTGTCTGAAATCCTGGGTGTTCCGAATGGCTGCAGAACTAGTGTCGCTGGAGGAGCAAGCCCCTCTGCAATGGGCCCGAGATGTGTTTCTTACCTGGGTGTTAGCATATATCACAATCTCGTGGATCTCCTGGACGGGAATGTGGCCAGTGCCCTGCACACCCTGAAATCTGGCATAGATTTTTGGAAAACCTTTCCACTGTCAGTCATAGGTATAATAGCGGTGTTGAAGATGATTGCCCTGCCCGCCTCCTATATTATTTTGGGGCACCTCTGTTGTGGATACCCCAGACAGTCTTTAGGGACCTGGACTCTACAATCATATCATTTATAGGGGGGTCAGCCAGTAGATGGGTAGCACTGACCACACTACAACAACCAGTGGTGGAGGGGGCTTGGCGGCTCCGGATTTTGTGGAGTATTACCTAGCAGCCCAGTTAAAGTGGAATGTCCAGTGGATAGCGGGCAGGCAAAGACCAGAGAGAGAGTTAGGCCCTTTTGTGCCAGGGATGACTGAATGGATACAAATGTTACTAAGGGCTAGGTGCGTTTCCACATCAAATACTGAGGAATTCAAGGTGATTGCTAAATGGTGGCTTAGATGTCTGCGGAGGGTCCATATCAGAGTCTCATACTCGCCGGACCTACCGATAACCCTGCTGAGAGCCCTTCTGCATGGAGGGTACTGGAGAGGTTGACTGAACCTGCTTGAGAAGCTGAAGCCTAACTGGGAGGAAGATCTGAGTACCCCAATTTTGAAGGAGCCCTGGGATGTCATACTCAATAGGATGCCTCAGGTGTCTCAAAATGCTAATTTTAAACTGATTAATTGTTTATGTGCTGCAGTGAGCAAACTTGACCACCGAGCGATTCCAGCTGTATTTTCAGGTGGCAGAGGCAGGTTGTCCCAGATGCGAGGAGAGTCGGGAAGGACTGCTCCATATGTTATGGAGTTGCCCCCGGCTTCATCAGTACTGGGAGGGGATCACAGAGCTGCTGGCTACAGTCCTGGATAGGAACATTCCATGCACACCGGGGCATTGTCAGCTGAGCTGGTTCCCTCATATTTAAAAAAAATAGAGTTACCAGTAAGTTCCAGGATTCAGCTTTCTAAGTGGTGAAGCGCAAGATAACACACAATTGGAAAACAACATGGGAGCCCGATTACTAAAGTGGTGTAGCAAATTGGCAAAGTAGGCAACAGTGGAGGCAGAATTGTTGCTGAGGGAGGCAAACATAGGGATTGGGTCCCTCGGGTGGTGCGTGCATGGGAGGCCCTGGCGGCTGACATTCGAGTGGCTGCAGCAGATGATGCCGCATGACTTTGAGGGGCTCTCCTGGATACACACAATACCAGCTTGAGATAGCCCTTGTTGGGCCTGGGGATAGCTGGCTTGCCCTCCCCCAGGACTAAATCTCAGTTTGGATAATGAGACTGAACACAATGTGCAACCGGGGGACCCACCCGCCATATTACTGTCATAGAAGCTTACTGTAGATGCAATCGAGGGGATGGGGTTGGTTGGTGGGGTGGTTGTTGTTGATGATGGTTACTGAAGGCTAACAGTGGATATCAAGTGTAGAAGATGCAACAATATGCTTAGATATAATTGACTTGGAAATCGTGCACATTGTACTGTTGCTCTTACTTGTGTAAGGAATGATGTAGTAAGACCGAGCCCAGATTGGCCTTCTGCTTTATTGAAAACTAATAGAACATGTTTACAAAAAAAACAGTCTAAGAAGCACCCCGGGGCCTCAAGGCTGCCTAACCTGATTCTTCTTCTACTAAAGCGTACAGTCACCTCCCAATGGAAGCACAAAACCTCACCTTGCCTGGCAGACAAGACCCAGATTATTCTCAAGGGACTGGAGCTGAAAGTTCTGTGCAGCGTAAAGAAGAGTTTGGGGGTTCCTTAAGCGCCCCCTTGCAGTGAACTGGGACATTCTTCAAGAGAAGCCGAAAACAACACTGACTGAGAGTGCTCCTTCCTTAGAACATGCCAACAACACACACTGCAAGGGTTCTAAGCATGCTGGTCCATTTGAAGTCTCTGGAGTGTTTCCATCACACCGGTTATGTATATCCTGTGATGTATATACCGTCCACCTAAATATAAATCCCATTATTCCCTATGGGATTTATATTTCGGTAGATGGGATATACGTCACCTTTGGGACGGAATAATCTGTCTGCCAAAATCTAAATCAGGTCCTAAGTTGTCAACATCATGTGCTATTTACTGTGGTCATTCACCTTACCAGGGTGATCTGATTCCCCACAGGTATTCCACTGGGAACTCTTGGCTTTAATGGACCATTGCCCCGTCCCTCCCACCCTTTTTCCCTTGTTTAGTATTCAAGTTGTTAACAAAGAGCATTACAAAACAGATCCTGCCCATAACCCCTGCCAGATGAGCGAGTATGTCTCGGAAGATCCTACCTTTGCTGTATGCACTAAACCCCTTTTGCTTAAATATAATAGACATAGTTGGTGCAAAACGGGTGCAGTTTATTAAAAAATCAAGAATCATGTACAACAAATCCATGTTCACAAAAAACTTCATGAATAGTTGATATTGTTCAACACTAGGTTTTGTTTTAGTCCTTTGCCATGACAGCACCCCCTGACAGTGCCTGGAGCAATAGCCTCCATTTCTTGCAGGCAACTAGCAGTTATGTGCCCCCTAGGCTCCTCCTTGCTGCAGAGATTTGTGTGGGCGGCCCTTGTGCCTTGGTCCGAGCTTCAAGTGCCGTGTCCGCCCTGTGCTGACCCCTTTTACTGACCACTCGCCTGCTCCCCAGTGACCTTGTAGTAAGGCATCCCAAGGACACAAACTTGAGCGGCTCCTCTTTTTAGGCTATTGTGTTCTTCCTAGCTGTTCTTCTGTGCTGTCTCCGCCATGCTGCCCGTAGTCTTTTTACCTCAGGCAGCTCCCCCTGTGCCTCCTGTCTTTTCTCCTAGCTTGACAGCATTCTCTGGCTCTGATCCAACCCGCGCTATGGAAGCGAAGGTCCCTTGGGGTTACGCTGCAGCTGCTAGGCTTCCCCTTGCTTCCCGATGTGTGATGTTTGTGGGATTCTCTGTCCGTGCCCGGGCTGCCAGTGCCATGCCTGCTCTGAGACTACCCTCTTTCTTGCCTTTTTCTGTTGCTGCATGGTGTCCCAGCCGTGAGGCCTCCCAAAGACACCTGCTCTTGTACTATTTCCCATCTGACAGTCTACCAGACCAGCATAAGAATAAGATGCATAGGCTTGTAAAAATGGCATTCTGACTGCACATTGTAAGAAAATACCCGCTTTGTGCCATCTTTACCCCCATTTTCAGCCTGATGTCAGTGTGCTTGACTGTGTTCAGTGGGATCCTGCTAACTAGGACTCCAGAGATTATGCTCCCTGTCCTCTAAATTTGGTTGTTGCATACTGGTAACCCAGTATTTTACCTACAAATGGCATACTAGTGCCCCTTATAAGTTCCTCGTATATGGTAATTAGGTACTGAGGGCATTGGAGTTCCAGGGGATCCCCATGGGCTGCAGCATGGATTTTGCCATCCATAGGGAGCCCATGCAAAGGCTTCTGCAGGACTGCCATTGCAGCCTGCGTGAAAAGGTGCATGCACCCTTTTACTGCCATTTACACTGCACCAGGTCACTTATAAGTCGCCCCTACAGCAGGCCTTCCAGCCCCTAGATCAGGGTGCAGAGTACCTGTGTGTGAGGGCAACCCCTGCCCTAACAGAGGTGCCCCCATGACCTTTAGGACCATTTTCCCGAACTTCATGAGTGCAGGGATGCCATTTTAAATGTGTACTGGACATAGGTCACTACCTATGTCCAGCTATTTAATGGTAACTCCGAACACAGGCATGTTTGGCATCAAACATGTTGGAATCATACCCCAAGGCTTTTGCTAGCATTGATTGTATGATTCCATGCACTCCTGGAGCTCCTGAGAGGACCCCCAGTATTTCCATTCCAGCCTTCTGAGGTTTTCCAGGCAACTCTAGCTGCTGCTACCTCTCAGGCAGGTTTCTGCCCTCCTGTTGCTTGAAAAGCTCAAACCCAGGAAGGCAGAACAAAGGATTTCTTTTAGGGCTGTTACATCCCATCCTTTTGGAAATAGGTGCTACAAGCTTGGGAGGGGTAGCCTCCCCAAGCCACTGGAAATGCTTTGAAGTGCACATTGGTGTCCTCCTTGCATAATCCAGTCTACACCAGTTCAGGGACCCCTGAGTCCCTGCTATGGCACGAAACTGGACAAAGGTAAGGGGAGTGACCACTGTCTTCAGCCTGCACCAGAAGAGCAAAGGAATCTCCCATGGAGTGAAGGAGTCACTCCCCTGCTTCAGCAGGCACCTCCCTGCATCAGTGACTGACTGCATGGATCCCCTCTCCTGCTGATCTGCATGGATCCTGCATCACAGGTGGTGGACTGAAGTGGTCCTGATGGTTCTGACGTCCTACTGTCCAACTGTGGTGGAGGTAAGAGCTTGCCTCCTCACGCAAGACGGTACCCCTGTGCACCACGTGTTTTGCAGTTGCCAAGGCTTCTTGGCCTCCTTCCATGAAGTTCTTCATGCACCGTGCAGCTCTGGCCCCCCCCCAGCACTCTATCCTGTGATGCACATCTTCCTGAGTGGTTTTTCCAGCAGCGTGGGAGCCTTTGTCGTAGTGCTGCGTGGGCCTCCTTTTGCACCTCCTTTGTACCAGTGCTGTGGGACTCCTGTGCATGCTGCCTGGTCTTCTGTGGGCTCTCTGAGTTGCTGTGAGCTCCCTCTGACTCCCCCTCCTGAGTAGAGTCCACAGGTCCCAGGCAGTGCCATTTTTCGCTAATCGCAAGCTTTGCGTGTTCCAAGGCTTGTTGGCAGACTCCAGCGACACAAACCAGACTGCAATCCTCCATCCGGCGTGGGACATCATCTGCACCAACCAGGAACCCAAATCCATCTTCCATGGGACTTTGTCACTTTTTGAAGAAAAAAAATGAAATGTGATTTTTTTTACTTTTGGGACTAAAAAAGATGAAATTTAGATTTTTTCACTTTTTGGGTGAAAAAAGTTGAATTTTTTTCTAAGTGCCCACTCAGAAAGGGACTTTGTGACTTTTTTGAAGAAAAAAACTTGAAATTTGTTTTTTTTCACTTTTGGGACTAAAAAAGATGAAATTTGTATTTTTTCACTTTTTGAAAGAAAAAAGTTGAATTTTTTTATAAGTGCCCACACAGAATGGGACTTTGTCACTTTTTTGACAAAAACTATGAATTTGCACTTTTTCACTATATGGATCAAAAAAGTTTATCTTTCCATCCAATAAGTCGAATGTCATAATGAGATGGGACTTAGAAAAAAATTCAACTTTTATAAAAAGTCAAAAGAGCTTCCAAGTCCCTTGTCAGAATGGGAATTTGTCACTTCTTTGAAGAAGAAAATTAAATTTGGATGTTTTCACTTTTGGACGATAAAGGTTGAAATTTTTCATAGTCCCCACTCAGAATGGGACTTTGTCACTTTTTTGAAGAAAAAATTGAAATTTGTTTTTTTCACTTTTGGGATTAAAAAAGATGAAATTTAGATTTTTTCACTTTTTGTATGAAAAAAGTTGAAATTTTTTCTAAGTGCCCACTGAGAACAGGACTTTGACACTTTTTGAAAGAAAAAAATTTAAATTTGATTTTTTCACTTTTGTGACTAAAAAAGATGAAATTTGGATTTTTTCACTTTTTGGATGAAAAAAGTTGAAATTCTTTTAAGTGCCCTCTCTGAATGAGACTTTTTTCACTTTTTTGAAGAAAAAAAATTGAAATTTGATTTTTTCACTTTTGGGACTAAAAAAGATGAAATTTGGATTTTTTCACTTTTTGGATGAAAAAAGTTGAAATTTTTTTCAAGTTTCCACTCAGAATGGGACTTTGTCACTTTTTTGAAGAAAAAAATTGACATTTGATTTTTTCACTTTTGGGTCTAAAAAAGATGAAATTTGCATTTTTTCACTTTTTGGATGAAAAAAGTTGCCCACTCAGAATGAGACTTTGTCACATTTTTGACAAAAACTATGAATTTTCACTTTTTCACTATTTGGATCAAAAATGTTTATCTTTCCATCCAATAAGTCGAAATGTCCCATTCTGACATGGGAAGCGGAACACGTCAACTTAGACAAAAGTTGAATATTTTTCTAAGTCCCATCTCATAATGAGATGGGACTTAGAAAAAAATTCAATTTTTGTAAAAAGTCAAAAGAGCTTCCAAGTCCCTTGTCAGAATGGGAATTTATCACTTCTTTGAAGAAGAAAATTAAATTTGGATGCTTTCACTTTTTGGACGATAAAGGTTGAAATTTTTTCTAAGTCCCCATTCAGAGTGGGACTTTGCGACTTTTTTGAAGAAATGTTTTCAATTTGGATTTTTTTCACTTTTTGGATGAAAAAGTAGAAATAGTTTCTAAGTGCCCACTCAGAATGGGCCTTTGTCACTTTTTTGAAGAAAAAAATTGAAATTTAATTTTTTCACTTTTGGGACTGAAAAAGATGAAATATGGATTTTTTCACTTTTTGGATGAAAAAAGTTGAAATTCTTTTAAGTGCCCTTTCTGAATGAGACTTTTTTCACTTTTTTTAAAAAAAAAAATTGAAATTAGATTTTTTCACTTTTGGGACTAAAAAAGATGAAATTTTGATTTTTTTCACTTTTTGGATGAAAAAAGTTGAAATTTTTTCTAAGTGCCCACTCAGAATGGGACTTTGTCACTTTTTGAAGAAAAATATTGAAATTTGTTTTTTCACTTTTGGGACTTAAAAGATGAAATTTGGATTTTTTTCACCCTTTGGATGAAAAATTTGAAATTTTTCAAATCCCTACTCAGAATGGGACTTTGTCACATTTTTGACAAAAACTATGAATTTTCACTTTTTCACTATTTGGATCAAAAATGTTTATCTTTCCATCCAATAAGTCGAAATGTCCCATTCTGACATGGGAAGCGGAACACATGTCAACTTAGACAAAAGTTGAATATTTTTCTAAGTCCCATCTCATAATGAGATGGGACTTAGAAAAAAATTCAATTTTTGTAAAAAGTCAAAAGAGCTTCCAAGTCCCTTGTCAGAATGGGAATTTATCACTTCTTTGAAGAAGAAAATTAAATTTGGATGCTTTCACTTTTTGGACGATAAAGGTTGACATTTTTTCTAAGTCCTCATTCAGAGTGGGACTTTGCGACTTTTTTGAAGAAATGTATTCAATTTGGATTTTTTCACTTTTTGGATGAAAAAGTAGAAATGTTTTCTAAGTGCCCACTCAGAATGGGACTTTGTCACTTTTTTGAAGAAAAAAATTGAAATTTAATTTTTTCACTTTTGGGAATAAAAAAGATGAAATTTGTATTTTTTCACTTTTTGGATGAAAAAAGTTGAAATTGTTTTTAAGTGCCCACTCAGAATGGGACTTTGTCACTTTTTTGAAGAAAAACATTGAAATTTGTTTTTTCACTTCTGGGACTAAAAAGATGAAATTTGGATTTTTTTCACCCTTTGGATGAAAAATGTGAAATTTTTCCAAATCCCTACTCAGAATGGGACTTTGTCACATTTTTGACAAAAACTATGAATTTTCAATTTTTCACTATTTGGATCAAAAAAGTTTATCTTTCCATCCAATAAGTCGAAATGTCCCATTCCGACATGGGAAGCGTAACACATGTCAACTTAGACAAAAGTTGAATATTTTTCCAAGTCCCATCTCATGATGAGATGGGACTTAGAAAAAAAATCAACTTTTGTAAAAAGTCAAAAGAGCTTCCAAGCCCCTTGTCAGAATGGGAATTTATCACTTCCTTGAAGAAGAAAATTAAATTTGGATGCTTTCACTTTTTGGACGATAAAGGTTGAAATTTTTTCTAAGTCCCCTTTCAGAGTGGGACTTTGCGACTTTTTTGAAGAAATGTATTCAATTTGGATTTTTTCACCTTTTGGATGAAAAATGTGAAATTTTTTCAAATCCCTACTCACAATGGGACTTTGTCACATTTTTGACAAAAACTATGAATTTTCACTTTTTCACTATTTGGATCAAAAAAGTTTATCTTTCCATCCAATAAGTCGAAATGTCCCATTCTGACATGGGAAGCGTAACACATGTCAACTTAGACAAAAGTTGAATATTTTTCCAAAACCCATCTCATAATGAGATGGGACTTAGAAAAAAAATCAACTTTTGTAAAAAGTCAAAAGAGCTTCCAAGCCCCTTGTCAGAATGGGAATTTATCACTTCTTTGAAGAAGAAAATTAAATTTGGATGCTTTCACTTTTTGGACGATAAAGGTTGAAATTTTTTCTAAGTCCCCTTTCAGAGTGGGACTTTGCGACTTTTTTGAAGAAATGCTTTCAATTTAGATTTTTTCACTTTTTGGATGAAAAAGTAGAAATTTTTTCTAAGTGCCCACTCAGAATGGGACTTTGTCACTTTTTTGAAGAAAAATATTGAAATTTGTTTTTTCACTTCTGGGACTTAAAAGATGAAATTTGGATTTTTTTCACCCTTTGGATGAAAAATTTGAAATTTTTCAAATCCCTACTCAGAATGGGACTTTGTCACATTTTTGACAAAAACTATGAATTTTCACTTTTTCACTATTTGGATCAAAAATGTTTATCTTTCCATCCAATAAGTCGAAATGTCCCATTCTGACATGGGAAGCGGAACACATGTCAACTTAGACAAAAGTTGAATATTTTTCTAAGTCCCATCTCATAATGAGATGGGACTTAGAAAAAAATTCAATTTTTGTAAAAAGTCAAAAGAGCTTCCAAGTCCCTTGTCAGAATGGGAATTTATCACTTCTTTGAAGAAGAAAATTAAATTTGGATTCTTTCACTTTTTGGACGATAAAGGTTGACATTTTTTCTAAGTCCTCATTCAGAGTGGGACTTTGCGACTTTTTTGAAGAAATGTATTCAATTTGGATTTTTTCACTTTTTGGATGAAAAAGTAGAAATTTTTTCTAAGTGCCCACTCAGAATGGGACTTTGTCACTTTTTTGAAGAAAAAAATTGAAATTTAATTTTTTCACTTTTGGGAATAAAAAAGATGAAATTTGTATTTTTTCACTTTTTGGATGAAAAAAGTTGAAATTGTTTTTAAGTGCCCACTCAGAATGGGACTTTGTCACTTTTTTGAAGAAAAATATTGAAATTTGTTTTTTCACTTTTGGGACTAAAAAGATGAAATTTTGATTTTTTTCACCTTTTGGATAAAAAATTTGAATTTTTTTCAAATCCCTACTCAGAATGGGACTTTGTCACATTTTTGACAAAAACTATAAATTTTCACTTTTTCACTATTTGGATCAAAAAAGTTTATCTTTCCATCCAATAAGCCGAAATGTCCCATTCTGACATGGGAAGCGGAACACATGTCAACTTAGACAAAAGTTTAATATTTTTCTAAGTCCCATCTCATAATGAGATGGGACTTAGAAAAAAATTCAACTTTTGTAAAAAGTCAAAAGAGCTTCCAAGTCCCTTGTCAGAATGGGAATTTATCACTTCTTTGAAGAAGGAAATTAAATTTGGATGCTTTCACTTTTTGGACGATAAAGGTTGAAATTTCTTCTAAGTCCCCATTCAGAGTGGGACTTTGCGACTTTTTTGAAGAAATGTATTCAATTTGGATTTTTTCACTTTTTGGATGAAAAAGTAGAAATTTTTTCTAAGTGCCCACTCAGAATGGGACTTTGTCACTTTTTTGAAGAAAAAAATTTAAATTTAATTTTTTCACTTTTGGGACTGAAAAAGATGAAATTTGGATTTTTTCACTTTTTGGATGAAAAAAGTTGAAATTCTTTTAAGTGCCCTCTCTGAATGAGACTTTTTTCACTTTTTTTGAAAAAAAAATTGAAATTAGATTTTTTCACTTTTGGGACTAAAAAAGATTAAATTTGGATTTTTTCACTTTTTGGATGAAAAAAGTTGAATTTTTTTCTAAGTGCCCACTCAGAATGGGACTTTGTCACTTTTTTGAGGAAAAATATTGAAATTAGTTTTTTCACTTTTGGGACTAAAAAGATGAAATTTGGATTTTTTTCACCTTTTGGATGAAAAATTTGAATTTTTTTCAAATCCCTACTCAGAATGGGACTTTGTCACATTTTTGAGAAAAACTATGAATTTTCACTTTTTCACTATTTGGATCAAAAAAGTTTATCTTTCCATCCAATAAGCCGAAATGTCCCATTCTGACATGGGAAGCGTATCACATGTCAACTTAGACAAAAGTTGAATATTTTTCTAAGTCCCATCTCATAATGAGATGGGACTTAGAAAAAAATTCAACTTTTGTAAAAAGTCAAAAGAGCTTCCAAGGCCCCTGTCAGAATGGGAATTTATCACTTCTTTGAAGAAGGAAATTAAATTTGGATGCTTTCACTTTTTGGACGATAAAGGTTGAAATTTTTTCTAAGTCCCCATTCAGAGTGGGACTTTGCGACTTTTTTGAAGAAATGTATTCAATTTGGATTTTTTCACTTTTTGGATGAAAAAGTAGAAATAGTTTCTAAGTGCCCACTCAGAATGGGACTTTGTCACTTTTTTGAAGAAAAAAATTGAAATTTAATTTTTTCACTTTTGGGACTGAAAAAGATGAAATATGGATTTTTTCACTTTTTGGATGAAAAAAGTTGAAATTCTTTTAAGTGCCCTCTCTGAATGAGACTTTTTTCACTTTTTTTTTAAAAAAAAATTGAAATTAGATTTTTTCACTTTTGGGACTAAAAAAGATGAAATTTTGATTTTTTCACTTTTTGGATGAAAAAAGTTGAAATTTTTTCTAAGTGCCCACTCAGAATGGGACTTTGTCACTTTTTGAAGAAAAGTATTGAAATTTGTTTTTTCACTTCTGGGACTAAAAAGATGAAATTTGGATTTTTTTCACCTTTTGGATGAAAAATGTGAAATTTTTCCAAATCCCTACTCAGAATGGGACTTTGTCACATTTTTGACAAAAACTATGAATTTTCAATTTTTCACTATTTGGATCAAAAAAGTTTATCTTTCCATCCAATAAGTCGAAATGTCCCATTCCGACATGGGAAGCGTAACACATGTCAACTTAGACAAAAGTTGAATATTTTTCCAAGTCCCACTTAGAAAAAAAATCAACTTTTGTAAAAAGTCAAAAGAGCTTCCAAGCCGCTTGTCAGAATGGGAATTTATCACTTCTTTGAAGAAGAAAATTTAATTTGGATGCTTTCACTTTTTGGACGATAAAGGTTGAAATTTTTTCTAAGTCCCCTTTCAGAGTGGGACTTTGCGACTTTTTTGAAGAAATGTATTCAATTTGGATTTTTTCACTT
Organism: Pleurodeles waltl; assembly: GCF_031143425.1. Classification (NCBI taxonomy): domain Eukaryota; kingdom Metazoa; phylum Chordata; class Amphibia; order Caudata; family Salamandridae; genus Pleurodeles; species Pleurodeles waltl. Next base: position 1,028,666,999 of record NC_090440.1, read on the forward strand.
TTTGGATGAAAAAGTAGAAATTTTTTCTAAGTGCCCACTCAGAATGGGACTTTGTCACTTTTTTGAAAAAAAAATTGAAATTAGATTTTTTCACTTTTGGGACTAAAAAAGATGAAATTTGGATTTTTTCACTTTTTGGATGACAAAAAGTTGAAATTCTTTTAAGTGCCCTCTCTGAATGAGACTTTTTTCACTTTTTTTGAAAAAAAAATTGAAATTAGATTTTTTCACTTTTGGGACTAAAAAAGATTAAATTTGGATTTTTTCACTTTTTGGATGAAAAAAGTTGAATTTTTTTCTAAGTGCCCACTCAGAATGGGACTTTGTCACTTTTTTGAGGAAAAATATTGAAATTAGTTTTTTCACTTTTGGGACTAAAAAGATGAAATTTGGATTTTTTTCACCTTTTGGATGAAAAATTTGAATTTTTTTCAAATCCCTACTCAGAATGGGACTTTGTCACATTTTTGAGAAAAACTATGAATTTTCACTTTTTCACTATTTGGATCAAAAAAGTTTATCTTTCCATCCAATAAGCCGAAATGTCCCATTCTGACATGGGAAGCGGAACACATGTCAACTTAGACAAAAGTTGAATATTTTTCTAAGTCCCATCTCATAATGAGATGGGACTTAGAAAAAAATTAAACTTTTGTAAAAAGTCAAAAGAGCTTCCAAGGCCCCTGTCAGAATGGGAATTTATCACTTCTTTGAAGAAGGAAATTAAATTTGGATGCTTTCACTTTTTGGACGATAAAGGTTGACATTTTTTCTAAGTCCCCATTCAGAGTGGGACTTTGCGACTTTTTTGAAGAAATGTATTCAATTTGGATTTTTTCACTTTTTGGATGAAAAAGTAGAAATAGTTTCTAAGTGCCCACTCAGAATGGGACTTTGTCACTTTTTTGAAGAAAAAAATTGAAATTTAATTTTTTCACTTTTGGGACTGAAAAAGATGAAATATGGATTTTTTCACTTTTTGGATGAAAAAAGTTGAAATTCTTTTAAGTGCCCTCTCTGAATGAGACTTTTTTCACTTTTTTTAAAAAAAAAAATTGAAATTAGATTTTTTCACTTTTGGGACTAAAAAAGATGAAATTTTGATTTTTTCACTTTTTGGATGAAAAAAGTTGAAATTTTTTCTAAGTGCCCACTCAGAATGGGACTTTGTCACTTTTTGAAGAAAAGTATTGAAATTTGTTTTTTCACTTCTGGGACTAAAAAGATGAAATTTGGATTTTTTTCACCTTTTGGATGAAAAATGTGAAATTTTTCCAAATCCCTACTCAGAATGGGACTTTGTCACATTTTTGACAAAAACTATGAATTTTCAATTTTTCACTATTTGGATCAAAAAAGTTTATCTTTCCATCCAATAAGTCGAAATGTCCCATTCCGACATGGGAAGCGTAACACATGTCAACTTAGACAAAAGTTGAATATTTTTCCAAGTCCCATCTCATGATGAGATGGGACTTAGAAAAAAAATCAACTTTTGTAAAAAGTCAAAAGAGCTTCCAAGCCGCTTGTCAGAATGGGAATTGATCACTTCCTTGAAGAAGAAAATTAAATTTGGATGCTTTCACTTTTTGGACGATAAAGGTTGAAATTTTTTCTAAGTCCCCTTTCAGAGTGGGACTTTGCGACTTTTTTGAAGAAATGTATTCAATTTGGATTTTTTCACCTTTTGGATGAAAAATGTGAAATTTTTTCAAATCCCTACTCACAATGGGACTTTGTCACATTTTTGACAAAAACTATGAATTTTCACTTTTTCACTATTTGGATCAAAAAAGTTTATCTTTCCATCCAATAAGTCGAAATGTCCCATTCCGACATGGGAAGCGTAACACATGTCAACTTAGACAAAAGTTGAATATTTTTCCAAGTCCCATCTCATGATGAGATGGGACTTAGAAAAAAAATCAACTTTTGTAAAAAGTCAAAAGAGCTTCCAAGCCGCTTGTCAGAATGGGAATTTATCACTTCCTTGAAGAAGAAAATTAAATTTGGATGCTTTCACTTTTTGGACGATAAAGGTTGTAATTTTTTCTAAGTCCCCTTTCAGAGTGGGACTTTGCGACTTTTTTGAAGAAATGCTTTCAATTTAGATTTTTTCACTTTTTGGATGAAAAAGTAGAAATTTTTTCTAAGTGCCCACTCAGAATGGGACTTTGTCACTTTTTTTGAAGAAAAATATTGAAATTTGTTTTTTCACTTTTGGGACTTAAAAGATGAAATTTGGATTTTTTTCACCCTTTGGATGAAAAATTTGAAATTTTTCAAATCCCTACTCAGAATGGGACTTTGTCACATTTTTGACAAAAACTATGAATTTTCACTTTTTCACTATTTGGATCAAAAATGTTTATCTTTCCATCCAATAAGTCGAAATGTCCCATTCTGACATGGGAAGCGGAACACATGTCAACTTAGACAAAAGTTGAATATTTTTCTAAGTCCCATCTCATAATGAGATGGGACTTAGAAAAAAATTCAATTTTTGTAAAAAGTCAAAAGAGCTTCCAAGTCCCTTGTCAGAATGGGAATTTATCACTTCTTTGAAGAAGAAAATTAAATTTGGATGCTTTCACTTTTTGGACGATAAAGGTTGACATTTTTTCTAAGTCCTCATTCAGAGTGGGACTTTGCGACTTTTTTGAAGAAATGTATTCAATTTGGATTTTTTCACTTTTTGGATGAAAAAGTAGAAATTTTTTATAAGTGCCCACTCAGAATGGGACTTTGTCACTTTTTTGAAGAAAAAAATTGAAATTTAATTTTTTCACTTTTGGGAATAAAAAAGATGAAATTTGTATTTTTTCACTTTTTGGATGAAAAAAGTTGAAATTGTTTTTAAGTGCCCACTCAGAATGGGACTTTGTCACTTTTTTGAAGAAAAACATTGAAATTTGTTTTTTCACTTTTGGGACTAAAAAGATGAAATTTTGATTTTTTTCACCTTTTGTATGAAAAATGTGAAATTTTTTCAATTCCCTACTCAGAATGGGACTTTGTCACATTTTGGACAAAAAAGTATGAATTTTCACTTTTTCACTATTTGGATCAAAAAAGTTTATCTTTCCATCCAATAAGTCGAAATGTCCCATTCTGACATGGGAAGCGGAACATATGTCAACATAGACAAAAGTTGAATATTTTTCTAAGTCCCATCTCATAATGAGATGGGACTTAGAAAAATATTCAACTTTTATAAAAAGACAAAAGAGCTTCCAAGTCCCTTGTCAAAATGGGAATTTATCACTTCTTTGAAGAAGAAAATTAAATTTGGATGCTTTCACTTTTTGGACGATAAAGGTTGACATTTTTTCTAAGTCCCCATTCAGAGTGGGACTTTGCGACTTTTTTGAAGAAATGTATTCAATTTGGATTTTTTCACTTTTTGGATGAAAAAGTAGAAATTGTTTCTAAGTGCCCACTCAGAATGGAACTTTGTCACTTTTTTGAAGAAAAAAATTGAAATTTATTTTTTTCACTTTTGGGACTGAAAAAGATGAAATTTGGATTTTTTCACTTTTTGGATGAAAAAAGTTGAAATTCTTTCTAAGTGCCCTCTCTGAATGAGACTTTTTTCACTTTTTTTGAAAAAAAAATAGAAATTAGATTTTTTCACTTTTGGGACTGAAAAAGATGAAATTTGGATTTTTTCACTTTTTGGATGAAAAAAGTTGAAATTTTTTCTAAGTGCCCACTCAGAATGGGACTTTGTCACTTTTTTGAAGAAAAATATTGAAATTTGTTTTTTCACTTTTGGGACTAAAAAGATGAAATTTTGATTTTTTTCACCCTTTGGATGAAAAATGTGAAATTTTTTCAAATCCCTACTCAGAATGGGACTTTGTCACATTTTTCACAAAAACTATGAATTTTCACTTTTTCACTATTTGGATCAAAAAAGTTTATCTTTCCATCCAATAAGTCGAAATGTCTCATTCTGACATGGGAAGCGGAACACATGTCAACTTAGACAAAAGTTGAATATTTTTCTAAGTCCCATCTCATAATGAGATGGGACTTAGAAAAAAATTCAATTTTTGTAAAAAGTCAAAAGAGCTTCCAAGTCCCTTGTCAGAATGGGAATTTATCACTTCTTTGAAGAAGAAAGTTAAATTTGGATGCTTTCACTTTTTGGACGATAAAGGTTGACATTTTTTCTAAGTCCTCATTCAGAGTGGGACTTTGCGACTTTTTTGAAGAAATGTATTCAATTTGGATTTTTTCACTTTTTGGATGAAAAAGTAGAAATTTTTTCTAAGTGCCCACTCAGAATGGGACTTTGTCACTTTTTTGAAGAAAAAAATTTAAATTTAATTTTTTCACTTTTGGGAATAAAAAAGATGAAATTTGTATTTTTTCACTTTTTGGATGAAAAAAGTTGAAATTGTTTTTAAGTGCCCACTCAGAATGGGACTTTGTCACTTTTTTGAAGAAAAACATTGAAATTTGTTTTTTTCACTTTTGGGACTAAAAAGATGAAATTTAGATTTTTTTCACCTTTTGTATGAAAAATGTGAAATTTTTTCAATTCCCTACTCAGAATGGGACTTTGTCACATTTTGGACAAAAAAGTATGAATTTTCACTTTTTCACTATTTGGATCAAAAAAGTTTATCTTTCCATCCAATAAGTCAAAATGTCCCATTCTGACATGGGAAGCGGAACATATGTCAACATAGACAAAAGTTGAATATTTTTCTAAGTCCCATCTCATAATGAGATGGGACTTAGAAAAAAATTCAACTTTTATAAAAAGACAAAAGAGCTTCCAAGTCCCTTGTCAGAATGGGAATTTATCAATTCTTTGAAGAAGAAAATTAAATTTGGATGCTTTCACTTTTTGGACGATAAAGGTTGACATTTTTTCTAAGTCCCCATTCAAAGTGGGACTTTGCGACTTTTTTGAAGAAATGTATTCAATTTGGATTTTTTCACCTTTTGCATGAAAAAGTAGAAATAGTTTCTAAGTGCCCACTCAGAATGGGACTTTGTCACTTTTTTGAAGAAAAAAATTGAAATTTAATTTTTTCACTTTTGGGACTGAAAAAGATGAAAAATGGATTTTTTCAATTTTGGATGAAAAAAGTTGAAATTCTTTTAAGTGCCCTCTCTGAATGAGACTTTTTTCACTTTTTTTTTAAAAAAAAAATTGAAATTAGATTTTTTCACTTTTGGGACTAAAAAAGATGAAATTTTGATTTTTTCACTTTTTGGATGAAAAAAGTTGAAATTTTTTCTAAGTGCCCACTCAGAATGGGACTTTGTCACTTTTTGAAGAAAAGTATTGAAATTTGTTTTTTCACTTCTGGGACTAAAAAGATGAAATTTGGATTTTTTTCACCTTTTGGATGAAAAATGTGAAATTTTTTCAAATCCCTACTCAGAATGGGACTTTGTCACATTTTTGACAAAAACTATGAATTTTCAATTTTTCACTATTTGGATCAAAAAAGTTTATCTTTCCATCCAATAAGTCGAAATGTCCCATTCCGACATGGGAAGCGTAACACATGTCAACTTAGACAAAAGTTGAATATTTTTCCAAGTCCCATCTCATGATGAGATGGGACTTAGAAAAAAAATCAACTTTTGTAAAAAGTCAAAAGAGCTTCCAAGCCGCTTGTCAGAATGGGAATTTATCACTTCCTTGAAGAAGAAAATTAAATTTGGATGCTTTCACTTTTTGGACGATAAAGGTTGAAATTTTTTCTAAGTCCCCTTTCAGAGTGGGACTTTGCGACTTTTTTGAAGAAATGTATTCAATTTGGATTTTTTCACCTTTTGGATGAAAAATGTGAAATTTTTTCAAATCCCTACTCACAATGGGACTTTGTCACATTTTTGACAAAAACTATGAATTTTCACTTTTTCACTATTTGGATCAAAAAAGTTTATCTTTCCATCCAATAAGTCGAAATGTCCCATTCCGACATGGGAAGCGTAACACATGTCAACTTAGACAAAAGTTGAATATTTTTCCAAGTCCCATCTCATGATGAGATGGGACTTAGAAAAAAAATCAACTTTTGTAAAAAGTCAAAAGAGCTTCCAAGCCGCTTGTCAGAATGGGAATTTATCACTTCCTTGAAGAAGAAAATTAAATTTGGATGCTTTCACTTTTTGGACGATAAAGGTTGTAATTTTTTCTAAGTCCCCTTTCAGAGTGGGACTTTGCGACTTTTTTGAAGAAATGCTTTCAATTTAGATTTTTTCACTTTTTGGATGAAAAAGTAGAAATTTTTTCTAAGTGCCCACTCAGAATGGGACTTTGTCACTTTTTTTGAAGAAAAATATTGAAATTTGTTTTTTCACTTTTGGGACTTAAAAGATGAAATTTGGATTTTTTTCACCCTTTGGATGAAAAATTTGAAATTTTTCAAATCCCTACTCAGAATGGGACTTTGTCACATTTTTGACAAAAACTATGAATTTTCACTTTTTCACTATTTGGATCAAAAATGTTTATCTTTCCATCCAATAAGTCGAAATGTCCCATTCTGACATGGGAAGCGGAACACATGTCAACTTAGACAAAAGTTGAATATTTTTCTAAGTCCCATCTCATAATGAGATGGGACTTAGAAAAAAATTCAATTTTTGTAAAAAGTCAAAAGAGCTTCCAAGTCCCTTGTCAGAATGGGAATTTATCACTTCTTTGAAGAAGAAAATTAAATTTGGATGCTTTCACTTTTTGGACGATAAAGGTTGACATTTTTTCTAAGTCCTCATTCAGAGTGGGACTTTGCGACTTTTTTGAAGAAATGTATTCAATTTGGATTTTTTCACTTTTTGGATGAAAAAGTAGAAATTTTTTATAAGTGCCCACTCAGAATGGGACTTTGTCACTTTTTTGAAGAAAAAAATTGAAATTTAATTTTTTCACTTTTGGGAATAAAAAAGATGAAATTTGTATTTTTTCACTTTTTGGATGAAAAAAGTTGAAATTGTTTTTAAGTGCCCACTCAGAATGGGACTTTGTCACTTTTTTGAAGAAAAACATTGAAATTTGTTTTTTCACTTTTGGGACTAAAAAGATGAAATTTTGATTTTTTTCACCTTTTGTATGAAAAATGTGAAATTTTTTCAATTCCCTACTCAGAATGGGACTTTGTCACATTTTGGACAAAAAAGTATGAATTTTCACTTTTTCACTATTTGGATCAAAAAAGTTTATCTTTCCATCCAATAAGTCGAAATGTCCCATTCTGACATGGGAAGCGGAACATATGTCAACATAGACAAAAGTTGAATATTTTTCTAAGTCCCATCTCATAATGAGATGGGACTTAGAAAAATATTCAACTTTTATAAAAAGACAAAAGAGCTTCCAAGTCCCTTGTCAAAATGGGAATTTATCACTTCTTTGAAGAAGAAAATTAAATTTGGATGCTTTCACTTTTTGGACGATAAAGGTTGACATTTTTTCTAAGTCCCCATTCAGAGTGGGACTTTGCGACTTTTTTGAAGAAATGTATTCAATTTGGATTTTTTCACTTTTTGGATGAAAAAGTAGAAATTGTTTCTAAGTGCCCACTCAGAATGGAACTTTGTCACTTTTTTGAAGAAAAAAATTGAAATTTATTTTTTTCACTTTTGGGACTGAAAAAGATGAAATTTGGATTTTTTCACTTTTTGGATGAAAAAAGTTGAAATTCTTTCTAAGTGCCCTCTCTGAATGAGACTTTTTTCACTTTTTTTGAAAAAAAAATAGAAATTAGATTTTTTCACTTTTGGGACTGAAAAAGATGAAATTTGGATTTTTTCACTTTTTGGATGAAAAAAGTTGAAATTTTTTCTAAGTGCCCACTCAGAATGGGACTTTGTCACTTTTTTGAAGAAAAATATTGAAATTTGTTTTTTCACTTTTGGGACTAAAAAGATGAAATTTTGATTTTTTTCACCCTTTGGATGAAAAATGTGAAATTTTTTCAAATCCCTACTCAGAATGGGACTTTGTCACATTTTTCACAAAAACTATGAATTTTCACTTTTTCACTATTTGGATCAAAAAAGTTTATCTTTCCATCCAATAAGTCGAAATGTCTCATTCTGACATGGGAAGCGGAACACATGTCAACTTAGACAAAAGTTGAATATTTTTCTAAGTCCCATCTCATAATGAGATGGGACTTAGAAAAAAATTCAATTTTTGTAAAAAGTCAAAAGAGCTTCCAAGTCCCTTGTCAGAATGGGAATTTATCACTTCTTTGAAGAAGAAAGTTAAATTTGGATGCTTTCACTTTTTGGACGATAAAGGTTGACATTTTTTCTAAGTCCTCATTCAGAGTGGGACTTTGCGACTTTTTTGAAGAAATGTATTCAATTTGGATTTTTTCACTTTTTGGATGAAAAAGTAGAAATTTTTTCTAAGTGCCCACTCAGAATGGGACTTTGTCACTTTTTTGAAGAAAAAAATTTAAATTTAATTTTTTCACTTTTGGGAATAAAAAAGATGAAATTTGTATTTTTTCACTTTTTGGATGAAAAAAGTTGAAATTGTTTTTAAGTGCCCACTCAGAATGGGACTTTGTCACTTTTTTGAAGAAAAACATTGAAATTTGTTTTTTTCACTTTTGGGACTAAAAAGATGAAATTTTGATTTTTTTCACCTTTTGTATGAAAAATGTGAAATTTTTTCAATTCCCTACTCAGAATGGGACTTTGTCACATTTTGGACAAAAAAGTATGAATTTTCACTTTTTCACTATTTGGATCAAAAAAGTTTATCTTTCCATCCAATAAGTCAAAATGTCCCATTCTGACATGGGAAGCGGAACATATGTCAACATAGACAAAAGTTGAATATTTTTCTAAGTCCCATCTCATAATGAGATGGGACTTAGAAAAAAATTCAACTTTTATAAAAAGACAAAAGAGCTTCCAAGTCCCTTGTCAGAATGGGAATTTATCAATTCTTTGAAGAAGAAAATTAAATTTGGATGCTTTCACTTTTTGGACGATAAAGGTTGACATTTTTTCTAAGTCCCCATTCAAAGTGGGACTTTGCGACTTTTTTGAAGAAATGTATTCAATTTGGATTTTTTCACCTTTTGCATGAAAAAGTAGAAATAGTTTCTAAGTGCCCACTCAGAATGGGACTTTGTCACTTTTTTGAAGAAAAAAATTGAAATTTAATTTTTTCACTTTTGGGACTGAAAAAGATGAAAAATGGATTTTTTCAATTTTGGATGAAAAAAGTTGAAATTCTTTTAAGTGCCCTCTCTGAATGAGACTTTTTTCACTTTTTTTTTAAAAAAAAAATTGAAATTAGATTTTTTCACTTTTGGGACTAAAAAAGATGAAATTTTGATTTTTTCACTTTTTGGATGAAAAAAGTTGAAATTTTTTCTAAGTGCCCACTCAGAATGGGACTTTGTCACTTTTTTGAAGAAAAGTATTGAAATTTGTTTTTTCACTTCTGGGACTAAAAAGATGAAATTTGGATTTTTTTCACCTTTTGGATGAAAAATGTGAAATTTTTCCAAATCCCTACTCAGAATGGGACTTTGTCACATTTTTGACAAAAACTATGAATTTTCAATTTTTCACTATTTGGATCAAAAAAGTTTATCTTTCCATCCAATAAGTCGAAATGTCCCATTCCGACATGGGAAGCGTAACACATGTCAACTTAGACAAAAGTTGAATATTTTTCCAAGTCCCATCTCATGATGAGATGGGACTTAGAAAAAAAATCAACTTTTGTAAAAAGTCAAAAGAGCTTCCAAGCCCCTTGTCAGAATGGGAATTTATCACTTCCTTGAAGAAGAAAATTAAATTTGGATGCTTTCACTTTTTGGACGATAAAGGTTGAAATTTTTTCTAAGTCCCCTTTCAGAGTGGGACTTTGCGACTTTTTTGAAGAAATGTATTCAATTTGGATTTTTTCACCTTTTGGATGAAAAATGTGAAATTTTTTCAAATCCCTACTCACAATGGGACTTTGTCACATTTTTGACAAAAACTATGAATTTTCACTTTTTCACTATTTGGATCAAAAAAGTTTATCTTTCCATCCAATAAGTCGAAATGTCCCATTCTGACATGGGAAGCGTAACACATGTCAACTTAGACAAAAGTTGAATATTTTTCCAAGTCCCATCTCATAATGAGATGGGACTAGAAAAAAAATCAACTTTTGTAAAAAGTCAAAAGAGCTTCCAAGCCCCTTGTCAGAATGGGAATTTATCACTTCTTTGAAGAAGAAAATTAAATTTGGATGCTTTCACTTTTTGGACGATAAAGGTTGAAATTTTTTCTAAGTCCCCTTTCAGAGTGGGACTTTGCGACTTTTTTGAAGAAATGCATTCAATTTAGATTTTTTCACTTTTTGGATGAAAAAGTAGAAATTTTTTCTGAGTGCCCACTCAGAATGGGACTTTGTCACTTTTTTGAAGAAAAATATTGAAATTTGTTTTTTCACTTCTGGGACTTAAAAGATGAAATTTGGATTTTTTTCACCCTTTGGATGAAAAATGTCAAATTTTTCAAATCCCTACTCAGAATGGGACTTTGTCACATTTTTGACAAAAACTATGAATTTTCACTTTTTCACTATTTGGATCAAAAATGTTTATCTTTCCATCCAATAAGTCGAAATGTCCCATTCTGACATGGGAAGCGGAACACATGTCAACTTAGACAAAAGTTGAATATTTTTCTAAGTCCCATCTCATAATGAGATGGGACTTAGAAAAAAATTCAATTTTTGTAAAAAGTCAAAAGAGCTTCCAAGTCTCTTGTCAGAATGGGAATTTATCACTTCTTTGAAGAAGAAAATTAAATGTGGATGCTTTCACTTTTTGGACGATAAAGGTTGACATTTTTTCTAAGTCCTCATTCAGAGTGGGACTTTGCGACTTTTTTGAAGAAATGTATTCAATTTGGATTTTTTCACTTTTTGGATGAAAAAGTAGAAATGTTTTCTAAGTGCCCACTCAGAATGGGACTTTGTCACTTTTTTGAAGAAAAAAATTGAAATTTAATTTTTTCACTTTTGGGAATAAAAAAGATGAAATTTGTATTTTTTCACTTTTTGGATGAAAAAAGTTGAAATTGTTTTTAAGTGCCCACTCAGAATGGGACTTTGTCACTTTTTTGAAGAAAAACATTGAAATTTGTTTTTTCACTTTTGGGACTAAAAAGATGAAATTTTGATTTTTTTCACCTTTTGTATGAAAAATGTGAAATTTTTTCAATTCCCTACTCAGAATGGGACTTTGTCACATTTTGGACAAAAAAGTATGAATTTTCACTTTTTCACTATTTGGATCAAAAAAGTTTATCTTTCCATCCAATAAGTCGAAATGTCCCATTCTGACATGGGAAGCGGAACATATGTCAACATAGACAAAAGTTGAATATTTTTCTAAGTCCCATCTCATAATGAGATGGGACTTAGAAAAAAATTCAACTTTTATAAAAAGACAAAAGAGCTTCCAAGTCCCTTGTCAGAATGGGAATTTATCACTTCTTTGAAGAAGAAAATTAAATTTGGATGCTTTCACTTTTTGGACGATAAAGGTTGACATTTTTTCTAAGTCCCCATTCAGAGTGGGACTTTGCGACTTTTTTGAAGAAATGTATTCAATTTGGATTTTTTCACTTTTTGGATGAAAAAGTAGAAATTGTTTCTAAGTGCCCACTCAGAATGGAACTTTGTCACTCTTTTGAAGAAAAAAATTGAAATTTATTTTTTTCACTTTTGGGACTGAAAAAGATGAAATTTGGATTTTTTCACTTTTTGGATGAAAAAAGTTGAAATTCTTTCTAAGTGCCCTCTCTGAATGAGACTTTTTTCACTTTTTTTGAAAAACAAAATAGAAATTAGATTTTTTTACTTTTGGGACTGAAAAAGATGAAATTTGGATTTTTTCACTTTTTGGATGAAAAAAGTTGAAATTTTTTCTAAGTGCCCACTCAGAATGGGACTTTGTCACTTTTTTGAAGAAAAATATTGAAATTTGTTTTTTCACTTTTGGGACTAAAAAGATGAAATTTTGATTTTTTTCACCCTTTGGATGAAAAATGTGAAATTTTTTCAAATCCCTACTCAGAATGGGACTTTGTCACATTTTTCACAAAAACTATGAATTTTCACTTTTTCACTATTTGGATCAAAAAAGTTTATCTTTCCATCCAATAAGTCGAAATGTCTCATTCTGACATGGGAAGCGGAACACATGTCAACTTAGACAAAAGTTGAATATTTTTCTTAGTCCCATCTCATAATGAGATGGGACTTAGAAAAAAATTCAATTTTTGTAAAAAGTCAAAAGAGCTTCCAAGTCCCTTGTCAGAATGGGAATTTATCACTTCTTTGAAGAAGAAAGTTAAATTTGGATGCTTTCACTTTTTGGACGATAAAGGTTGACATTTTTTCTAAGTCCTCATTCAGAGTGGGACTTTGCGACTTTTTTGAAGAAATGTATTCAATTTGGATTTTTTCACTTTTTGGATGAAAAAGTAGAAATTTTTTCTAAGTGCCCACTCAGAATGGGACTTTGTCACTTTTTTGAAGAAAAAAATTGAAATTTAATTTTTTCACTTTTGGGACTGAAAAAGATGAAATTTGGATTTTTTCACTTTTTGGATGACAAAAAGTTGAAATTCTTTTAAGTGCCCTCTCTGAATGAGACTTTTTTCACTTTTTTTTGAAAAAAAAATTGAAATTAGATTTTTTCACTTTTGGGACTAAAAAAGATGAAATTTTGATTTTTTCACTTTTTGGATGAAAAAAGTTGAAATTTTTTCTAAGTGCCCACTCAGAATGGGACTTTGTCACTTTTTGAAGAAAAGTATTGAAATTTGTTTTTTCACTTCTGGGACTAAAAAGATGAAATTTGGATTTTTTTCACCTTTTGGATGAAAAATGTGAAATTTTTCCAAATCCCTACTCAGAATGGGACTTTGTCACATTTTTGACAAAAACTATGAATTTTCAATTTTTCACTATTTGGATCAAAAAAGTTTATCTTTCCATCCAATAAGTCGAAATGTCCCATTCCGACATGGGAAGCGTAACACATGTCAACTTAGACAAAAGTTGAATATTTTTCCAAGTCCCACTTAGAAAAAAAATCAACTTTTGTAAAAAGTCAAAAGAGCTTCCAAGCCGCTTGTCAGAATGGGAATTTATCACTTCTTTGAAGAAGAAAATTTAATTTGGATGCTTTCACTTTTTGGACGATAAAGGTTGAAATTTTTTCTAAGTCCCCTTTCAGAGTGGGACTTTGCGACTTTTTTGAAGAAATGTATTCAATTTGGATTTTTTCACTTTTTGGATGAAAAAGTAGAAATTTTTTTTAAGTGCCCACTCAGAATGGGACTTTGTCACTTTTTTGAAAAAAAAATTGAAATTAGATTTTTTCACTTTTGGGACTAAAAAAGATGAAATTTGGATTTTTTCACTTTTTGGATGACAAAAAGTTGAAATTCTTTTAAGTGCCCTCTCTGAATGAGACTTTTTTCACTTTTTTTGAAAAAAAAATTGAAATTAGATTTTTTCACTTTTGGGACTAAAAAAGATTAAATTTGGATTTTTTCACTTTTTGGATGAAAAAAGTTGAATTTTTTTCTAAGTGCCCACTCAGAATGGGACTTTGTCACTTTTTTGAGGAAAAATATTGAAATTAGTTTTTTCACTTTTGGGACTAAAAAGATGAAATTTGGATTTTTTTCACCTTTTGGATGAAAAATTTGAATTTTTTTCAAATCCCTACTCAGAATGGGACTTTGTCACATTTTTGAGAAAAACTATGAATTTTCACTTTTTCACTATTTGGATCAAAAAAGTTTATCTTTCCATCCAATAAGCCGAAATGTCCCATTCTGACATGGGAAGCGGAACACATGTCAACTTAGACAAAAGTTGAATATTTTTCTAAGTCCCATCTCATAATGAGATGGGACTTAGAAAAAAATTAAACTTTTGTAAAAAGTCAAAAGAGCTTCCAAGGCCCCTGTCAGAATGGGAATTTATCACTTCTTTGAAGAAGGAAATTAAATTTGGATGCTTTCACTTTTTGGACGATAAAGGTTGACATTTTTTCTAAGTCCCCATTCAGAGTGGGACTTTGCGACTTTTTTGAAGAAATGTATTCAATTTGGATTTTTTCACTTTTTGGATGAAAAAGTAGAAATAGTTTCTAAGTGCCCACTCAGAATGGGACTTTGTCACTTTTTTGAAGAAAAAAATTGAAATTTAATTTTTTCACTTTTGGGACTGAAAAAGATGAAATATGGATTTTTTTCACTTTTTGGATGAAAAAAGTTGAAATTCTTTTAAGTGCCCTCTCTGAATGAGACTTTTTTCACTTTTTTTTTTTAAAAAAATTGAAATTAGATTTTTTCACTTTTGGGACTAAAAAAGATGAAATTTTGATTTTTTCACTTTTTGGATGAAAAAAGTTGAAATTTTTTCTAAGTGCCCACTCAGAATGGGACTTTGTCACTTTTTGAAGAAAAGTATTGAAATTTGTTTTTTCACTTCTGGGACTAAAAAGATGAAATTTGGATTTTTTTCACCTTTTGGATGAAAAATGTGAAATTTTTCCAAATCCCTACTCAGAATGGGACTTTGTCACATTTTTGACAAAAACTATGAATTTTCAATTTTTCACTATTTGGATCAAAAAAGTTTATCTTTCCATCCAATAAGTCGAAATGTCCCATTCCGACATGGGAAGCGTAACACATGTCAACTTAGACAAAAGTTGAATATTTTTCCAAGTCCCATCTCATGATGAGATGGGACTTAGAAAAAAAATCAACTTTTGTAAAAAGTCAAAAGAGCTTCCAAGCCGCTTGTCAGAATGGGAATTTATCACTTCCTTGAAGAAGAAAATTAAATTTGGATGCTTTCACTTTTTGGACGATAAAGGTTGAAATTTTTTCTAAGTCCCCTTTCAGAGTGGGACTTTGCGACTTTTTTGAAGAAATGTATTCAATTTGGATTTTTTCACCTTTTGGATGAAAAATGTGAAATTTTTTCAAATCCCTACTCACAATGGGACTTTGTCACATTTTTGACAAAAACTATGAATTTTCACTTTTTCACTATTTGGATCAAAAAAGTTTATCTTTCCATCCAATAAGTCGAAATGTCCCATTCCGACATGGGAAGCGTAACACATGTCAACTTAGACAAAAGTTGAATATTTTTCCAAGTCCCATCTCATGATGAGATGGGACTTAGAAAAAAAATCAACTTTTGTAAAAAGTCAAAAGAGCTTCCAAGCCGCTTGTCAGAATGGGAATTTATCACTTCCTTGAAGAAGAAAATTAAATTTGGATGCTTTCACTTTTTGGACGATAAAGGTTGTAATTTTTTCTAAGTCCCCTTTCAGAGTGGGACTTTGCGACTTTTTTGAAGAAATGCTTTCAATTTAGATTTTTTCACTTTTTGGATGAAAAAGTAGAAATTTTTTCTAAGTGCCCACTCAGAATGGGACTTTGTCACTTTTTTTGAAGAAAAATATTGAAATTTGTTTTTTCACTTTTGGGACTTAAAAGATGAAATTTGGATTTTTTTCACCCTTTGGATGAAAAATTTGAAATTTTTCAAATCCCTACTCAGAATGGGACTTTGTCACATTTTTGACAAAAACTATGAATTTTCACTTTTTCACTATTTGGATCAAAAATGTTTATCTTTCCATCCAATAAGTCGAAATGTCCCATTCTGACATGGGAAGCGGAACACATGTCAACTTAGACAAAAGTTGAATATTTTTCTAAGTCCCATCTCATAATGAGATGGGACTTAGAAAAAAATTCAATTTTTGTAAAAAGTCAAAAGAGCTTCCAAGTCCCTTGTCAGAATGGGAATTTATCACTTCTTTGAAGAAGAAAATTAAATTTGGATGCTTTCACTTTTTGGACGATAAAGGTTGACATTTTTTCTAAGTCCTCATTCAGAGTGGGACTTTGCGACTTTTTTGAAGAAATGTATTCAATTTGGATTTTTTCACTTTTTGGATGAAAAAGTAGAAATTTTTTCTAAGTGCCCACTCAGAATGGGACTTTGTCACTTTTTTGAAGAAAAAAATTGAAATTTAATTTTTTCACTTTTGGGACTGAAAAAGATGAAATTTGGATTTTTTCACTTTTTGGATGACAAAAAGTTGAAATTCTTTTAAGTGCCCTCTCTGAATGAGACTTTTTTCACTTTTTTTTGAAAAAAAAATTGAAATTAGATTTTTTCACTTTTGGGACTAAAAAAGATGAAATTTTGATTTTTTCACTTTTTGGATGAAAAAAGTTGAAATTTTTTCTAAGTGCCCACTCAGAATGGGACTTTGTCACTTTTTGAAGAAAAGTATTGAAATTTGTTTTTTCACTTCTGGGACTAAAAAGATGAAATTTGGATTTTTTTCACCTTTTGGATGAAAAATGTGAAATTTTTCCAAATCCCTACTCAGAATGGGACTTTGTCACATTTTTGACAAAAACTATGAATTTTCAATTTTTCACTATTTGGATCAAAAAAGTTTATCTTTCCATCCAATAAGTCGAAATGTCCCATTCCGACATGGGAAGCGTAACACATGTCAACTTAGACAAAAGTTGAATATTTTTCCAAGTCCCACTTAGAAAAAAAATCAACTTTTGTAAAAAGTCAAAAGAGCTTCCAAGCCGCTTGTCAGAATGGGAATTTATCACTTCTTTGAAGAAGAAAATTTAATTTGGATGCTTTCACTTTTTGGACGATAAAGGTTGAAATTTTTTCTAAGTCCCCTTTCAGAGTGGGACTTTGCGACTTTTTTGAAGAAATGTATTCAATTTGGATTTTTTCACTTTTTGGATGAAAAAGTAGAAATTTTTTTTAAGTGCCCACTCAGAATGGGACTTTGTCACTTTTTTGAAAAAAAAATTGAAATTAGATTTTTTCACTTTTGGGACTAAAAAAGATGAAATTTGGATTTTTTCACTTTTTGGATGACAAAAAGTTGAAATTCTTTTAAGTGCCCTCTCTGAATGAGACTTTTTTCACTTTTTTTGAAAAAAAAATTGAAATTAGATTTTTTCACTTTTGGGACTAAAAAAGATTAAATTTGGATTTTTTCACTTTTTGGATGAAAAAAGTTGAATTTTTTTCTAAGTGCCCACTCAGAATGGGACTTTGTCACTTTTTTGAGGAAAAATATTGAAATTAGTTTTTTCACTTTTGGGACTAAAAAGATGAAATTTGGATTTTTTTCACCTTTTGGATGAAAAATTTGAATTTTTTTCAAATCCCTACTCAGAATGGGACTTTGTCACATTTTTGAGAAAAACTATGAATTTTCACTTTTTCACTATTTGGATCAAAAAAGTTTATCTTTCCATCCAATAAGCCGAAATGTCCCATTCTGACATGGGAAGCGGAACACATGTCAACTTAGACAAAAGTTGAATATTTTTCTAAGTCCCATCTCATAATGAGATGGGACTTAGAAAAAAATTAAACTTTTGTAAAAAGTCAAAAGAGCTTCCAAGGCCCCTGTCAGAATGGGAATTTATCACTTCTTTGAAGAAGGAAATTAAATTTGGATGCTTTCACTTTTTGGACGATAAAGGTTGACATTTTTTCTAAGTCCCCATTCAGAGTGGGACTTTGCGACTTTTTTGAAGAAATGTATTCAATTTGGATTTTTTCACTTTTTGGATGAAAAAGTAGAAATAGTTTCTAAGTGCCCACTCAGAATGGGACTTTGTCACTTTTTTGAAGAAAAAAATTGAAATTTAATTTTTTCACTTTTGGGACTGAAAAAGATGAAATATGGATTTTTTTCACTTTTTGGATGAAAAAAGTTGAAATTCTTTTAAGTGCCCTCTCTGAATGAGACTTTTTTCACTTTTTTTTTTTAAAAAAATTGAAATTAGATTTTTTCACTTTTGGGACTAAAAAAGATGAAATTTTGATTTTTTCACTTTTTGGATGAAAAAAGTTGAAATTTTTTCTAAGTGCCCACTCAGAATGGGACTTTGTCACTTTTTGAAGAAAAGTATTGAAATTTGTTTTTTCACTTCTGGGACTAAAAAGATGAAATTTGGATTTTTTTCACCTTTTGGATGAAAAATGTGAAATTTTTCCAAATCCCTACTCAGAATGGGACTTTGTCACATTTTTGACAAAAACTATGAATTTTCAATTTTTCACTATTTGGATCAAAAAAGTTTATCTTTCCATCCAATAAGTCGAAATGTCCCATTCCGACATGGGAAGCGTAACACATGTCAACTTAGACAAAAGTTGAATATTTTTCCAAGTCCCATCTCATGATGAGATGGGACTTAGAAAAAAAATCAACTTTTGTAAAAAGTCAAAAGAGCTTCCAAGCCGCTTGTCAGAATGGGAATTTATCACTTCCTTGAAGAAGAAAATTAAATTTGGATGCTTTCACTTTTTGGACGATAAAGGTTGAAATTTTTTCTAAGTCCCCTTTCAGAGTGGGACTTTGCGACTTTTTTGAAGAAATGTATTCAATTTGGATTTTTTCACCTTTTGGATGAAAAATGTGAAATTTTTTCAAATCCCTACTCACAATGGGACTTTGTCACATTTTTGACAAAAACTATGAATTTTCACTTTTTCACTATTTGGATCAAAAAAGTTTATCTTTCCATCCAATAAGTCGAAATGTCCCATTCCGACATGGGAAGCGTAACACATGTCAACTTAGACAAAAGTTGAATATTTTTCCAAGTCCCATCTCATGATGAGATGGGACTTAGAAAAAAAAATCAACTTTTGTAAAAAGTCAAAAGAGCTTCCAAGCCGCTTGTCAGAATGGGAATTTATCACTTCCTTGAAGAAGAAAATTAAATTTGGATGCTTTCACTTTTGGACGATAAAGGTTGTAATTTTTTCTAAGTCCCCTTTCAGAGTGGGACTTTGCGACTTTTTTGAAGAAATGCTTTCAATTTAGATTTTTTCACTTTTTGGATGAAAAAGTAGAAATTTTTTCTAAGTGCCCACTCAGAATGGGACTTTGTCACTTTTTTTGAAGAAAAATATTGAAATTTGTTTTTTCACTTTTGGGACTTAAAAGATGAAATTTGGATTTTTTTCACCCTTTGGATGAAAAATTTGAAATTTTTCAAATCCCTACTCAGAATGGGACATTGTCACATTTTTGACAAAAACTATGAATTTTCACTTTTTCACTATTTGGATCAAAAATGTTTATCTTTCCATCCAATAAGTCGAAATGTCCCATTCTGACATGGGAAGCGGAACACATGTCAACTTAGACAAAAGTTGAATATTTTTCTAAGTCCCATCTCATAATGAGATGGGACTTAGAAAAAAATTCAATTTTTGTAAAAAGTCAAAAGAGCTTCCAAGTCCCTTGTCAGAATGGGAATTTATCACTTCTTTGAAGAAGAAAATTAAATTTGGATGCTTTCACTTTTTGGACGATAAAGGTTGACATTTTTTCTAAGTCCTCATTCAGAGTGGGACTTTGCGACTTTTTTGAAGAAATGTATTCAATTTGGATTTTTTCACTTTTTGGATGAAAAAGTAGAAATTTTTTCTAAGTGCCCCACTCAGAATGGGACTTTGTCACTTTTTTGAAGAAAAAAATTGAAATTTAATTTTTTCACTTTTGGGAATAAAAAAGATGAAATTTGTATTTTTTCACTTTTTGGATGAAAAAAGTTGAAATTGTTTTTAAGTGCCCACTCAGAATGGGACTTTGTCACTTTTTTGAAGAAAAACATTGAAATTTGTTTTTTCACTTTTGGGACTAAAAAGATGAAATTTTGATTTTTTTCACCTTTTGTATGAAAAATGTGAAATTTTTTCAATTCCCTACTCAGAATGGGACTTTGTCACATTTTGGACAAAAAAGTATGAATTTTCACTTTTTCACTATTTGGATCAAAAAAGTTTATCTTTCCATCCAATAAGTCGAAATGTCCCATTCTGACATGGGAAGCGGAACATATGTCAACATAGACAAAAGTTGAATATTTTTCTAAGTCCCATCTCATAATGAGATGGGACTTAGAAAAATATTCAACTTTTATAAAAAGACAAAAGAGCTTCCAAGTCCCTTGTCAAAATGGGAATTTATCACTTCTTTGAAGAAGAAAATTAAATTTGGATGCTTTCACTTTTTGGACGATAAAGGTTGACATTTTTTCTAAGTCCCCATTCAGAGTGGGACTTTGCGACTTTTTTGAAGAAATGTATTCAATTTGGATTTTTTCACTTTTTGGATGAAAAAGTAGAAATTGTTTCTAAGTGCCCACTCAGAATGGAACTTTGTCACTTTTTTGAAGAAAAAAATTGAAATTTATTTTTTTCACTTTTGGGACTGAAAAAGATGAAATTTGGATTTTTTCACTTTTTGGATGAAAAAAGTTGAAATTCTTTCTAAGTGCCCTCTCTGAATGAGACTTTTTTCACTTTTTTTGAAAAAAAAATAGAAATTAGATTTTTTCACTTTTGGGACTGAAAAAGATGAAATTTGGATTTTTTCACTTTTTGGATGAAAAAAGTTGAAATTTTTTCTAAGTGCCCACTCAGAATGGGACTTTGTCACTTTTTTGAAGAAAAATATTGAAATTTGTTTTTCACTTTTGGGACTAAAAAGATGAAATTTTGATTTTTTTCACCCTTTGGATGAAAAATGTGAAATTTTTTCAAATCCCTACTCAGAATGGGACTTTGTCACATTTTTCACAAAAACTATGAATTTTCACTTTTTCACTATTTGGATCAAAAAAGTTTATCTTTCCATCCAATAAGTCGAAATGTCTCATTCTGACATGGGAAGCGGAACACATGTCAACTTAGACAAAAGTTGAATATTTTTCTAAGTCCCATCTCATAATGAGATGGGACTTAGAAAAAAATTCAATTTTTGTAAAAAGTCAAAAGAGCTTCCAAGTCCCTTGTCAGAATGGGAATTTATCACTTCTTTGAAGAAGAAAGTTAAATTTGGATGCTTTCACTTTTTGGACGATAAAGGTTGACATTTTTTCTAAGTCCTCATTCAGAGTGGGACTTTGCGACTTTTTTGAAGAAATGTATTCAATTTGGATTTTTTCACTTTTTGGATGAAAAAGTAGAAATTTTTTCTAAGTGCCCACTCAGAATGGGACTTTGTCACTTTTTTGAAGAAAAAAATTGAAATTTAATTTTTTCACTTTTGGGAATAAAAAAGATGAAATTTGTATTTTTTCACTTTTTGGATGAAAAAAGTTGAAATTGTTTTTAAGTGCCCACTCAGAATGGGACTTTGTCACTTTTTTGAAGAAAAACATTGAAATTTGTTTTTTTCACTTTTGGGACTAAAAAGATGAAATTTTGATTTTTTTCACCTTTTGTATGAAAAATTTGAAATTTTTTCAATTCCCTACTCAGAATGGGACTTTGTCACATTTTGGACAAAAAAGTATGAATTTTCACTTTTTCACTATTTGGATCAAAAAAGTTTATCTTTCCATCCAATAAGTCGAAATGTCCCATTCTGACATGGGAAGCGGAACATATGTCAACATAGACAAAAGTTGAATATTTTTCTAAGTCCCATCTCATAATGAGATGGGACTTAGAAAAAAATTCAACTTTTATAAAAAGACAAAAGAGCTTCCAAGTCCCTTGTCAGAATGGGAATTTATCAATTCTTTGAAGAAGAAAATTAAATTTGGATGCTTTCACTTTTTGGACGATAAAGGTTGACATTTTTTCTAAGTCCCCATTCAGAGTGGGACTTTGCGACTTTTTTCAAGAAATGTATTCAATTTGGATTTTTTCACCTTTTGCATGAAAAAGTAGAAATAGTTTCTAAGTGCCCACTCAGAATGGGACTTTGTCACTTTTTTGAAGAAAAAATTGAAATTTAATTTTTTCACTTTTGGGACTGAAAAAGATGAAAAATGGATTTTTTCACTTTTTAGATGAAAAAAGTTGAAATTCTTTAAGTGCCCTCTCTGAATGAGACTTTTTTCACTTTTTTTTAAAAAAAAAATTGAAATTAGATTTTTTCACTTTTGGGACTAAAAAAGATGAAATTTGGATTTTTTCACTTTTTGGATGAAAAAAGTTGAAATTTTTTCTAAGTGCCCTCTCTGAATGAGACTTTTTTCACTTTTTTTGAAAAAAAAATAGAAATTAGATTTTTTTACTTTTGGGACTGAAAAAGATGAAATTTGGATTTTTTCACTTTTTGGATGAAAAAAGTTGAAATTTTTTCTAAGTGCCCACTCAGAATGGGACTTTGTCACTTTTTTGAAGAAAAATATTGAAATTTGTTTTTCACTTTTGGGACTAAAAAGATGAAATTTTGATTTTTTTCACCCTTTGGATGAAAAATGTGAAATTTTTTCAAATCCCTACTCAGAATGGGACTTTGTCACATTTTTCACAAAAACTATGAATTTTCACTTTTTCACTATTTGGATCAAAAAAGTTTATCTTTCCATCCAATAAGTCGAAATGTCTCATTCTGACATGGAAGCGGAACACATGTCAACTTAGACAAAAGTTGAATATTTTTCTTAGTCCCATCTCATAATGAGATGGGACTTAGAAAAAAATTCAATTTTTGTAAAAAGTCAAAAGAGCTTCCAAGTCCCTTGTCAGAATGGGAATTTATCACTTCTTTGAAGAAGAAAGTTAAATTTGGATGCTTTCACTTTTTGGACGATAAAGGTTGACATTTTTTCTAAGTCCTCATTCAGAGTGGGACTTTGCGACTTTTTTGAAGAAATGTATTCAATTTGGATTTTTTCACTTTTTGGATGAAAAAGTAGAAATTTTTTCTAAGTGCCCACTCAGAATGGGACTTTGTCACTTTTTTGAAGAAAAAAATTGAAATTTAATTTTTTCACTTTTGGGACTGAAAAAGATGAAATTTGGATTTTTTCACTTTTTGGATGACAAAAAGTTGAAATTCTTTTAAGTGCCCTCTCTGAATGAGACTTTTTTCACTTTTTTTGAAAAAAAAATTGAAATTAGATTTTTTCACTTTTGGGACTAAAAAAGATGAAATTTGGATTTTTTCACTTTTTGGATGACAAAAAGTTGAAATTCTTTTAAGGGCCCTCTCTGAATGAGACTTTTTTCACTTTTTTTGAAAAAAAAATTGAAATTAGATTTTTTCACTTTTGGGACTAAAAAAGATTAAATTTGGATTTTTTCACTTTTTGGATGAAAAAAGTTGAATTTTTTTCTAAGTGCCCACTCAGAATGGGACTTTGTCACTTTTTTGAGGAAAAATATTGAAATTAGTTTTTTCACTTTTGGGACTAAAAAGATGAAATTTGGATTTTTTTCACCTTTTGGATGAAAAATTTGAATTTTTTTCAAATCCCTACTCAGAATGGGACTTTGTCACATTTTTGAGAAAAACTATGAATTTTCACTTTTTCACTATTTGGATCAAAAAAGTTTATCTTTCCATCCAATAAGCCGAAATGTCCCATTCTGACATGGGAAGCGGAACACATGTCAACTTAGACAAAAGTTGAATATTTTTCTAAGTCCCATCTCATAATGAGATGGGACTTAGAAAAAAATTAAACTTTTGTAAAAAGTCAAAAGAGCTTCCAAGCCCCTTGTCAGAATGGGAATTTATCACTTCTTTGAAGAAGAAAATTAAATTTGGATGCTTTCACTTTTTGGACGATAAAGGTTGAAATTTTTTCTAAGTCCCCTTTCAGAGTGGGACTTTGCGACTTTTTTGAAGAAATGCTTTCAATTTAGATTTTTTCACTTTTTGGATGAAAAAGTAGAAATTTTTTCTAAGTGCCCACTCAGAATGGGACTTTGTCACTTTTTTGAAGAAAAATATTGAAATTTGTTTTTTCACTTCTGGGACTTAAAAGATGAAATTTGGATTTTTTTCACCCTTTGGATGAAAAATTTGAAATTTTTCAAATCCCTACTCAGAATGGGACTTTGTCACATTTTTGACAAAAACTATGAATTTTCACTTTTTCACTATTTGGATCAAAAATGTTTATCTTTCCATCCAATAAGTCGAAATGTCCCATTCTGACATGGGAAGCGGAACACATGTCAACTTAGACAAAAGTTGAATATTTTTCTAAGTCCCATCTCATAATGAGATGGGACTTAGAAAAAAATTCAATTTTGTAAAAAGTCAAAAGAGCTTCCAAGTCCCTTGTCAGAATGGGAATTTATCACTTCTTTGAAGAAGAAAATTAAATTTGGATGCTTTCACTTTTTGGACGATAAAGGTTGACATTTTTTCTAAGTCCTCATTCAGAGTGGGACTTTGCGACTTTTTTGAAGAAATGTATTCAATTTGGATTTTTTCACTTTTTGGATGAAAAAGTAGAAATTTTTTCTAAGTGCCCACTCAGAATGGGACTTTGTCACTTTTTTGAAGAAAAAAATTGAAATTTAATTTTTTCACTTTTGGGAATAAAAAAGATGAAATTTGTATTTTTTCACTTTTTGGATGAAAAAAGTTGAAATTGTTTTTAAGTGCCCACTCAGAATGGGACTTTGTCACTTTTTTGAAGAAAAATATTGAAATTTGTTTTTTCACTTTTGGGACTAAAAAGATGAAATTTTGATTTTTTTCACCTTTTGGATAAAAAATTTGAATTTTTTTCAAATCCCTACTCAGAATGGGACTTTGTCACATTTTTGACAAAAACTATAAATTTTCACTTTTTCACTATTTGGATCAAAAAAGTTTATCTTTCCATCCAATAAGCCGAAATGTCCCATTCTGACATGGGAAGCGGAACACATGTCAACTTAGACAAAAGTTTAATATTTTTCTAAGTCCCATCTCATAATGAGATGGGACTTAGAAAAAAATTCAACTTTTGTAAAAAGTCAAAAGAGCTTCCAAGTCCCTTGTCAGAATGGGAATTTATCACTTCTTTGAAGAAGGAAATTAAATTTGGATGCTTTCACTTTTTGGACGATAAAGGTTGAAATTTCTTCTAAGTCCCCATTCAGAGTGGGACTTTGCGACTTTTTTGAAGAAATGTATTCAATTTGGATTTTTTCACTTTTTGGATGAAAAAGTAGAAATTTTTTCTAAGTGCCCACTCAGAATGGGACTTTGTCACTTTTTTGAAGAAAAAAATTGAAATTTAATTTTTTCACTTTTGGGACTGAAAAAGATGAAATTTTGATTTTTTCACTTTTTGGATGAAAAAAGTTGAAATTCTTTTAAGTGCCCTCTCTGAATGAGACTTTTTTCACTTTTTTTGAAAAAAAAATTGAAATTAGATTTTTTCACTTTTGGGACTAAAAAAGATTAAATTTGGATTTTTTCACTTTTTGGATGAAAAAAGTTGAATTTTTTTCTAAGTGCCCACTCAGAATGGGACTTTGTCACTTTTTTGAGGAAAAATATTGAAATTAGTTTTTTCACTTTTGGGACTAAAAAGATGAAATTTGGATTTTTTTCACCTTTTGGATGAAAAATTTGAATTTTTTTCAAATCCCTACTCAGAATGGGACTTTGTCACATTTTTGAGAAAAACTATGAATTTTCACTTTTTCACTATTTGGATCAAAAAAGTTTATCTTTCCATCCAATAAGCCGAAATGTCCCATTCTGACATGGGAAGCGGAACACATGTCAACTTAGACAAAAGTTGAATATTTTTCTAAGTCCCATCTCATAATGAGATGGGACTTAGAAAAAAATTCAACTTTTGTAAAAAGTCAAAAGAGCTTCCAAGGCCCCTGTCAGAATGGGAATTTATCACTTCTTTGAAGAAGGAAATTAAATTTGGATGCTTTCACTTTTTGACGATAAAGGTTGAAATTTTTTCTAAGTCCCCATTCAGAGTGGGACTTTGCGACTTTTTTGAAGAAATGTATTCAATTTGGATTTTTTCACTTTTTGGATGAAAAAGTAGAAATAGTTTCTAAGTGCCCACTCAGAATGGGACTTTGTCACTTTTTTGAAGAAAAAAATTGAAATTTAATTTTTCACTTTTGGGACTGAAAAAGATGAAATATGGATTTTTTCACTTTTTGGATGAAAAAAGTTGAAATTCTTTTAAGTGCCCTCTCTGAATGAGACTTTTTTCACTTTTTTTTGACAAAAAATTGAAATTAGATTTTTTCACTTTTGGGACTAAAAAAGATGAAATTTTGATTTTTTCACTTTTTGGATGAAAAAAGTTGAAATTTTTTCTAAGTGCCCACTCAGAATGGGACTTTGTCACTTTTTGAAGAAAAGTATTGAAATTTGTTTTTTCACTTCTGGGACTAAAAAGATGAAATTTGGATTTTTTTCACCTTTTGGATGAAAAATGTGAAATTTTTCCAAATCCCTACTCAGAATGGGACTTTGTCACATTTTTGACAAAAACTATGAATTTTCAATTTTTCACTATTTGGATCAAAAAAGTTTATCTTTCCATCCAATAAGTCGAAATGTCCCATTCCGACATGGGAAGCGTAACACATGTCAACTTAGACAAAAGTTGAATATTTTTCCAAGTCCCACTTAGAAAAAAAATCAACTTTTGTAAAAAGTCAAAAGAGCTTCCAAGCCGCTTGTCAGAATGGGAATTTATCACTTCTTTGAAGAAGAAAATTTAATTTGGATGCTTTCACTTTTTGGACGATAAAGGTTGAAATTTTTTCTAAGTCCCCTTTCAGAGTGGGACTTTGCGACTTTTTTGAAGAAATGTATTCAATTTGGATTTTTTCACTTTTTGGATGAAAAAGTAGAAATTTTTTCTAAGTGCCCACTCAGAATGGGACTTTGTCACTTTTTTGAAAAAAAAATTGAAATTAGATTTTTTCACTTTTGGGACTAAAAAAGATGAAATTTGGATTTTTTCACTTTTTGGATGACAAAAAGTTGAAATTCTTTTAAGTGCCCTCTCTGAATGAGACTTTTTTCACTTTTTTTGAAAAAAAAATTGAAATTAGATTTTTTCACTTTTGGGACTAAAAAAGATTAAATTTGGATTTTTTCACTTTTTGGATGAAAAAAGTTGAATTTTTTTCTAAGTGCCCACTCAGAATGGGACTTTGTCACTTTTTTGAGGAAAAATATTGAAATTCAGTTTTTTCACTTTTGGGACTAAAAAGATGAAATTTGGATTTTTTTCACCTTTTGGATGAAAAATTTGAATTTTTTTCAAATCCCTACTCAGAATGGGACTTTGTCACATTTTTGAGAAAAACTATGAATTTTCACTTTTTCACTATTTGGATCAAAAAAGTTTATCTTTCCATCCAATTAGCCGAAATGTCCCATTCTGACATGGGAAGCGGAACACATGTCAACTTAGACAAAAGTTGAATATTTTTCTAAGTCCCATCTCATAATGAGATGGGACTTAGAAAAAAATTAAACTTTTGTAAAAAGTCAAAAGAGCTTCCAAGGCCCCTGTCAGAATGGGAATTTATCACTTCTTTGAAGAAGGAAATTAAATTTGGATGCTTTCACTTTTTGGACGATAAAGGTTGACATTTTTTCTAAGTCCCCATTCAGAGTGGGACTTTGCGACTTTTTTGAAGAAATGTATTCAATTTGGATTTTTTCACTTTTTGGATGAAAAAGTAGAAATAGTTTCTAAGTGCCCACTCAGAATGGGACTTTGTCACTTTTTTGAAGAAAAAAATTGAAATTACATTTTTCCACTTTTGGGACTGAAAAAGATGAAATATGGATTTTTTCACTTTTTGGATGAAAAAAGTTGAAATTCTTTTAAGTGCCCTCTCTGAATGAGACTTTTTTCACTTTTTTTTTTAAAAAAAATTGAAATTAGATTTTTTCACTTTTGGGACTAAAAAAGATGAAATTTTGATTTTTTCACTTTTTGGATGAAAAAAGTTGAATTTTTTTCTAAGTGCCCACTCAGAATGGGACTTTGTCACTTTTTTGAGGAAAAATATTGAAATTAGTTTTTCACTTTTGGGACTAAAAAGATGAAATTTGGATTTTTTTCACCTTTTGGATGAAAAATTTGAATTTTTTTCAAATCCCTACTCAGAATGGGACTTTGTCACATTTTTGAGAAAAACTATGAATTT